>NC_051177.1:112302652-112463964 GCF_013339695.2 Rhipicephalus sanguineus
GTCATTTTGGAAAATGCGTGTCATGTTTTCATGTTACTCCCTATTATTTATGTTCGTCACACCGTAACGTCGCGCAATACCACTTCGGGGTCGATCAAGCTAGAGAAAACGGCCGCCAGCGCCCCATGAGCGTGGCACGCAAGTTCTGTAACATGACAGCGAGTCATGATTGTCATGTTACTCGTGTTTTTATGTTCGTCACCAGTCACGTCACAGATACCAATTTTGGTGTATATAAACTAGCGAAACCGCCGCCAGCGCCCCATGAGCGTGGCACGTAAGTCATGCTGTACATGACATGCTGTCATGATTTTCATGTTAACTCGTTTTTTTATTTTCGTCACACAGTCACGTCGCGCAGTACCAATTTCGGGGTAGATCAGCTAGCGAAGCCGCCGCCAGCGCCCCATGAGCGTGGCACGTAAGTCATGATGTACATGACATGCGTGTCATGATTTTCATGTAACCTCGTGTTTTTAGTTTCGCCACACACGTCACGTCGCGCAATACCAATTTCGGGGTAGAGCCAAGCTAGCGAAATGGCCGCCACGCTCCATGAGCGTGGCACGTAAGTCATGCTGTACATAACATGCGTGTCATGATTTTCATGTTAACTCGTGTTATTTATGTTCGTTACACAGTCACGTCACAAGATACCAATTTTGGTGTATATAAATCTAGCGAAACCGCCGCCAGCGCCCCATGAGCGTGGCACGTAAGTCATGCTGTACATGACATGCGTCATGATTTTCATGTTAACTCGTGTTTTTATGTTCGTCACACAGTCACGTCGCGCAGTACCAATTTCGGGGTAGATCAGCTAGCGGAAGCCGCCGCCAGCGCCCCATGAGCGTGGCACGTAAGTCATGCTGTGCATGACATGCGAGTCATGATTTCAGTTAACTCGCGTTTATTTGTGTTCGTTACACAGTCACGTCACGCAATACCCATTTCGGGGTAGGTCAAGCTAGCGAACCGCCGCCAGCGCCCCATGACGCGTGGCACGTAAGTCATGCTGTACATGACATGCGTGTCATGATTTTCATGTTAACTCGTGTTATTTATGTTCGTGTATATAAATCTAGCGAAACCGCCGCCAGCGCCCATGAGCGTGGCACGTAAGTCAGCTGTACATGACATGCGTGTCATGATTTTCATGTTAACTCGTGTTATTATGTTCATTACGCAGTCACGTCACAAGTACCATTTTGTGATATCAAGCTAGCGAAAACTGCCGCCAGCGCTCCATGAGCGTGGCACGTAAGTCATGCTGTACATGACATGCGTGTCATGATTTTCATGTTAACTCGAGTTTTTATGTTCGCTCATACAGTCACGTCGCGCAATACGAATTTCGGGGTAGATCAAGCTAGCGAAACTGCCGCCAGCGCCCATGAGCGTGCCACGTAAGTCATGCTGTACATGACATGCATGTCATGTTTTCATGTTATCTCGTGTTATTTATGTTCGTTACACGGTCACGTCGCGCAAGATACCAATTTTGTGTATATAAAGCTAGCGAAACGGCCGCCAGCGCCACCATGACGTGGCACGTAAGTCATGCTGTGCATGACATGCGTGTCATGATTTTCATGTTACTCGTGTTATTTATGTTCGTCACAGCACGTCCGTCGCAAGATACCAATTTTGGTGTATATCAAACTAGCGAAACGGCCGCCAGCGCACCATGAGCGTAGCATGTAAATCATGCTGTACATGACATGCGTGTCACGATTTTCATGTTATGACTTGTCATTTATGTTCGTCATACAGTCATGTTACGCCATACCAGTTTTGGTGCACATTCGATGAACCAAGCGACCAGGAGAGCACAAAGTCTAGGCGGCTAGATAGATAGATAGATAGATAGATAGATAGATAGATACGCTCAAAGTCGCAGAAGTTCGCTAAGAAATGCTTCGCATTTAAAATGAAAATTAGGATCCCAGCAGGAATCGAACCCAAGCATTCTGCGTGGCAATCAGGTATTCTACCACAGAACCACGCCAGGTCTATAAACTGGTTTGCAAAAACAGCGTACGCAGGCGTAATATCGGTGCAACGTCAATTTTGGTGGTGGTGCTGGCTATCTAATTTTACAAGAAAGCAACAAACACTACATAATATTCCTACTATGTGTACTCCTACGATACAGACGACATATCAGATTAACGTCTGTGGTTCCAGTGTTGGCTCAGCTTTTATAGCAGTCTCATAAGCATTACATTTGTATTCCATTTGTATTCGAGCAAGCTATATTGAAGCATTGCTCGAACCCGGAGGAATACATTAACGAAAGTTACATCACCGCACCGTAAAGTGCACTTCGTCCGCCAGAACGACGCAGTGTCCTCTTCATTTCTTGCGGGGCTGGGCGATGGCCTCATGCTGACCGAGGATGATGCCAGATTGACTGACAGCCGCTTTGTAGACTAGACTACGTAGCCCACATACGCCCAGGTAGTCTACGAATACGACAAACACCATCCACTGATGTTGGTCTACGTAGCACTATCCAGGCCTACCAGCCTCGACGGCCTATACCTCACCAACGCGAAGGGTGGCTTCAGCTTCCGACATTTCGCCGGCTCTGTCGACAGACAATTTGTCGACGAAACGGCCGAGGCATTCACGAATTCCACCAGCTCTACTATACCACATACTTCACTAAACATGGAACCCTCGTCACCACGACCACAACCGAATCCTGTAACAAGTCATGACCAGCTGCTGGTGCTCACTGATCGCGGTGATGATGCCCTTGTTCAAGAACTGTCAAGAACTTCTTGCACACATGCACACGGGTTCGTGAAACGTGCGTGCGTTCTCGGGACACGTATAACCACTACATATCAGCTTACCGCTTCTGGTGTTGGTAATACCCACGTTGCCATTGGCAGCGTTACCCGACCGTAAACAACTGGTTATATAACACATATGCGGCTCTTCAACATATATATGTGTGCGTATAAAATTTATACAAATCTTTAGTGTCATTTTGTAACGTGTCGCTAAGTAAAAAAAAATTACGCCACAGTTACCTACCCGCCGCAGGCTTCGCGTAATGTCGACTCCCACGGTACGTGGGATCTGCCGAATTTTTCTTCTTTTAAACTGCGGCGCGTGGAGTGGCCCCCTGCGTCTCCTCTCAGACGGGGGCGTCTGATGTAAGACCCGGTATTCATTGTATTTTTTTCCTTCCATATCACGAGTGGGTACAAAAAATGGTCACTTGATGGTGTGCGTTTCAAGGGCAGTTTTCACATTGAAAGAAAATAGGAGCGTTGCGTGTGCAAGTGTCGACAATGGATAATCAAACACTTTTAGATATTTCTTTTTCTTTGAAACTGGGGCGCGTGGAGTGACCCCCTGCGTCTCCTACCTCACGGGGGCGTCTGATGTAAGGCGTGCCCGGCGTTCTTAGTTTTTTTTTTTTCCTTCCACATCATGAGTGGGTAGAGAAAAGGGCCACTTTGTCGTGCGCGTCTTAAGTTTTCAAGTTGAAAGAAAACTTGAGGGCAGTTTTCAAGCTGAAAGAAAATTCCGAGAGTTGCGTGATAGAAAAGACGCTCACGCTCCTCCGAGACTTGCTTACCACCAGCGGTACATGGTGTATATAAATAGCTCGCCGTTATTTCGCCGGCGCATGCATGGCGTGTGATTGAGTTGTCTAATGCAGCGCGCTGGGGAGCGAGGGGTTGCAGGTTCGAATCCGCGGTCGGGTACTTCAGAATATTTTCTTCTGCTTTATTTTTGTGCATTTTTATATATATACATACATATACATATCTGGGGCATGATGGCCACGGCAAAAATCAGCCGAGAGTGTCCATATAGTTGCTATCGCAATAAAAATATATCCAGGATGGAATGGAATTTGAACCCATACCATCTGCATGGCAGTCGAGTATTCTACCACAGAACCACGCTGGTGCTTTAAACCCATTTGCAAAAACACCCTATACAAGCGTCATGTAGGGCACGTAATCGCGTTAGCCTATGTAGTATAGCGTGGCAGAAGAATAAAATAACAACAAGGAGTCACACAATACTAATTGCGCAACGAGTGTGTGGTTTAAAGCTTCCCACCCGCTGCAAAGTGCTCAGCCATAATTCTCCATCCCCATCAGCTACATGCAGCATCAACAAAGTGCACATAATACCTTACAAATGTGTAGCGGGTACCTCGATTATCCGCAGAAAGGCGAATAATAGCGTAGTGGGTGCTTCCCTGCTTCACAAAAATTGTGATTTATGGTGTAGTAGATACCTTGCATGTGCAGCTTCTATTAGTATCCCCAAGAGAGTTCAGAACGGGCGCTAGAAAGGCCGCTTTTCCAGCCTCCGCTGTGACTGTGCTGCGCGTTCCGCACAGGCCTGGCGTTTTAGAGCGCACCCGTTCCTGCAGGTGAGCGGCGTCGCCGTCGGCGTAACCGATAGAGCGAACGAGGACGAAAGAGAGCGAACGCAGTGTCTGTCGATATCACGAGCCACTGGCCTCTGACCTCGCTTTCTTTCTCCGTCACGCGCGCTGGCCCCTCGGTCGGAGCTCGTGCGTATGCAGGGCTGGCACGTGCACTGCTGCTGGCTTCGCTTGTCGTAACGGGGCTGTCGGCGTTTCGCTTGGTTCGCGACGCCTGCAATGCACAGAGTGGCGTGCGTAGCACTCGAGCGCTGGTAGTTTCTGTGGCAGTATGTAACGAGTGTTACATTGCTACAACTGCGGAAAGCCAGAACTTCAAACACAGTTGGCGTTGCCCCAACACGAAGCTGCAGCGCTCAGAATTCGCATTAGATAGTAGCGGTGATTTTTTTTTCATTTTTGCGAGATATATAAGGCAGATGCTGCAATCGTACCCCGGTCGCGCATGCTCCGAGGTTAACCAAAACCAAGTGTGTGCCGCATGTATTCTGCGCATACGGCAAGCGCTTATCAAGGAACGAAGACGATCAAATAAGAACGCGAGGCCACGCACCGATCCGAGAGTGGATCAGCTCGCGAATATTGCGAAGACAGATCCAGAAAGATAAATAAGCAAACCCCGCAAAAATCACTCCAGTGTGGTACAACGCTCTTAGATTATTTGGTGCTGTGTTTGATCAGTTTCGGAAAAAAAAAAGTGAGCGAAACCTATCTGATTCATTTTCGCGAGTGGTTAATTTCTTTCAGAGAAGTCAACGGAAACGCTACTTCAGAAAAGCCGGGGATAACCAAGGAAAAGCGAGACGCAAGGTTTTTTTTTTTTTTTTCGCCCTCCTGTGGAAATCGCAAAACAGAAGAACGACGGCCAGACAAGAGGCCATGTCCACAGAAAGTTCAGCTACCCTATTCTTGATCTGTTTCCCATTGCGGGCGCGTACCATTTTGTGAACGAATGCCATCATCATCGTGCTCTAGACCGGAGCATGTAATAAAACGGGGTCGCAGCCGCAGCATCCAGCAGTATAGAAGCTACACTGGACAGCCGCAGGTCGCGTGCTCCGCCCGCTCGCTCCCACGCACTTCAGAACCGCCTCCCTGTTAAGCCTCGCCGATGGCGACGTCGTCGGCTTGCGCTAAGCCCGAGTCTGGAGCCGGAGAGGACGAAGACGACCTGACGAGTAGATTAAACGGCTACCCGGAGATGCTGGGCGACTGCAAGCTATCGGCTAGCAGCAGTAGCGACGACAGCAGCAGCAGTGGCACCAGTAGCGCCAGCAGCAGTTCGAGCAGCGACAGCACGAGCAGCGACGACGAAATGCAGGCCGGCGCGTCACATTCGGAGGACGTGGACGTCGAAGACGTACCGACCAGCGTCCCATCGGGCACCGCTTCAGTCTTCGTGGCCGCGATGGAGCCGCAGGTGGGCATCCACGTCCAGCGGATCGTCGATCGTCCTAGGGACATGCCCAGTGATCATGCGGACGACGTGCACGACTGGGTCGGTTGGCCCACGTTTCCTCCCAAGGATGACGGCGATCGCCAGCAGCGGCCGATCGTGGTGACCAAGGTGCCCCACATTACGCACCTTAATAGGCATGAATTCCTGCCCAAGATGGAGTTGCAGATAAACACCCAGGGCAGGCGAGTTCTGCTTTTCTTTCGTTGTCGGAGCATCCCCTTTAGTATCTTTCGTTTCTCGACTGGGATGATTGTCGGCGCCGTGTTTTTTGCAGCCGCGCCTATTAAGTTCAGCGCTTTAAATTAAAGAACGGACGCTGCTCGCGTGCTCGCTTTCAGCAGGCCGCATTCGCCTCATATTCGCGTCAGCCTGCGTGTAGTTGTTGTATGTCGTTCCGTACTAATAGACAGTTTTAGTTGGGCGTCCGCAGCACCTCTGCGCACGCAGGCTGCCAGCTATTCCCAATGGCATGCTTCATCCGCAGGGCTGTTGCGGACGCTCAACTAAAGCTGTCTAATATTACCATATAGAAATTGCACGAAAACTCCATGTATCTCTAGGCGTGTTCATGTCATGCTGTCGCGGAAAAGACGCACATGGGTGGCCCGCTATTGAAGGTCTGGGGACGCGTTTCGCGTTTGACCACAACCGCGGCTAATTGGTCGCTGGTCTCTGTAGCACAGCTGTTGTATCCTGTATGAATGACACTCTTGTTTCGATGTACGCTACCATGACTAAGCACTCGGTCCACCAATGCGTCTAACCACTCTTCTCGTTCACCTAGTGGTTCTCGTTTAATAATAGGGAGTTTTCGAATAGGGTCCCCAATCGTTTTGAGGCCCCAAAGAAATAGCGTCGAGGCCGCTGCGTATGCGTGAGACCCAAACAGCGTTTGGCTTTTGCGTTGGGGACGCTATTTCTCGAATTTAGCGGGAGCCCCAAAAGCTTTGCGTCAAACATGACGGCACCCACTGAAGCGACGGCTCTTGGCCAAGACTATAGAGTGACCTCGAATAGCGGGAGTGTGCAAAGCGCCGCAGACCCTATTCGAAAACTCTTAGCTCTTGCTTGACCCAAAACGAGCACACGCAAATGGCTTTGGGGCCCCAGACTTTTGGGGCCCCTATTCGAAACCTCCCTAATAATTGTTGGGGTTTAACGTTCAGAAATCACGATGTGATTATGAGGGACGCCGTGGTGGAGGACTCCGGAAATTTCGACCACCTGGGGTTCTTTGACATGCACCTAAATCTAAGCACACGGGCCTCAAGCATTTTCGCCTCCATCGAAAATGCGGCCGCCGCGTACGGGATTCGATCCCACGACCTTCGGGTCGGTGCTCTTTTCGAACGAGTAAAGCGTCGCATTATCACGACATTTTCCCCGTGGCCTCCGATGCTGGCCTGTGGGTCGTGCGCAGAAAAAAGAGACCCAAGAGAGGAAACACACACACACACACACACACACACACACACACACACACACACACACACACACACACACACACACACACACACACACACACACACACGCACCCACACGCGCGCACACAACACACACACACACACACACACACACACACACACACACACACACACACACACACACACACACACACACACACACACACACACACACACACACACACACAGCGCTGTGGATCTGGTTCCTTCTTTGCGGCCCGTTTTGAACCGTTGTCTATTTTTCTGTCACATAGAGCCAACTATTCCATTAAGTCGATGTACGTTAATCTTCTGAGCGCCCAGGTTGGAGCCTATCCACGCCGTTGCGCTTACAATAGTCGAAGCAAAACTGTCAGTACGCACAAAATCCATGCACATCAAACTATCTACCACGTGGACGATAACCGTATTCATCCTGCTTAAAGTATATATACACTGCAGTACTAACCGAATAAGCAGTAACTGCTTCAGCTCTCCGTGGTACTTGAAACTGCTCGCGTTGACATGCGCATCTCTCAGTAGTAAGTGGTTATTTATTAGAGGAAATAAACGGGGGGGGGGGGGGGGGGCGAAGGAAAGAAAGAAAGTAATGATGACACCTGTAACTTTTAGGTAACACCTGAACGTCGGACATAAGAGGATGAGGGAGAGGTAAAAGTTAAGGAGAGAAAGAGGGTAGAGGAGGTTTATGATGAAACTGCAATTGTACACAGATAGACGTCATGTCTCATAGTGCGGCGACGACCACGGTGTTCGTCTATTAAAAGATCCTTTCCACGCATCTATAGGTTCATGCAGCCAGCGCCTTCGTTCCGCCTCAACAACTTGATGGACGACTTGCAGTACACGGTCTGGCTTACCTTCACGGAATTACACGGGGGTGCATGCGGTCAGTGTGAGCTTACGTATGTATATACACCGGCGTCTGTCATCACCGGGTAGCCTCTGAAAGCGCGGCGTTTTCCCTTCGTGCAGCTGGTCAGTTCACCCACCCGGAATCTCCCCGTCCCGGTTCCTTGTGGAACGGCAAGGTGGTCTCCTTCGCTCGGCTGAAGCTCTTCTCCAACGATGGATTCATACACCACCCACCACCCGTAAGTTTTCAAATGCCACTTCCTCCTCCAACCCCCAAACCCCCTCTATTTTTTAGATGCGAAGCAGCCCTTTGACTCAAGTGTGTAACGCCGTACGTTACGTGCGTCCGTACGAATGCGCCGCAACGCGTTCCCCTCGCCGTAGGTGTTGGAGCGTTGCCAAGTAGGTCACGCCACAGCTTTGCGTTGACGTCACGCTCCCCTCGCAAGCTTCCCTCGCAGGTGCGCGCTGACGTCACTCTCTCCCTCACCCGCAGCATGCTCGCCGTAGCGCCCGCAGCTGCCGGCTGCTCCGCCCGCTCGCAACACCTCTGAACGTGTCACTTCTCTCTCGCTTCACCCGTGGTAGTCAAGGCGAAACGCGCGCCTGCTCCGGTCCAGCGCCCGTGTCTCGACTCTGAAGAAACAACGACTACGAAGTCTTGCCAAACGCTTTAATGAAACTTACACGAAACCCAACCCGCCTCCCGTGTCTTTGCGTTTCAAACGAACGTTTACTCGAGTAAACGCTACACCGAGTTTCGCTTCAAACCGTTCTTCCAGCACCCGCGTCGACGCCCGTTTCAACCGGGTCAACGCCGTGCGCACCGCTGCTGCTTCGCATCCCGTCAGGGTTCCCTTCGGGGAGATGGTCCAAGTTTTTTTTCTTCAGCAGAGCTGCTGTAGCTGCCGTTTGTATCAACATTTTTGTATTGTTCACCACTGTTATCAATAGCACGTGTAAACGAGCGCGCACTTCGCGGTGCGAGACTGTGGCCTAGATGCCGTGCGCGCGCGAGTTTCACATTCTCGCCCATTGACTGGCCATCGAATTCGTCATAAAAGATAGGCGCGTGCAACACTGACATAAGAGAAGAGATCGAGACAACACAAACGCTACGGAAGCGCCAGGAACAAAAGAACGAATGATAGAAAACTGAGCTAGTTAGTAAGG
Organism: Rhipicephalus sanguineus; assembly: GCF_013339695.2. Lineage (NCBI taxonomy): Eukaryota > Metazoa > Arthropoda > Arachnida > Ixodida > Ixodidae > Rhipicephalus > Rhipicephalus sanguineus. The sequence goes on from NC_051177.1 coordinate 112,312,026, forward strand.
ATTCATTATTTAAAAAAAAAAGGTATAGGCCTGCAAACATCCCACCTTTTCTTTCCTGGATAGAAGCCTACTTTTCAAACTCCGACTGCAGTTAACATTCAGCGCCGAAGCGCGCCTGCAGGCGTGCGTCGGCGCTAGACGCAAGGAGGCCACATATAGAAAAAATTTCAAACCGCGGTGGTCATTCATCGTTTCGCTGCGTTATTCGTTTGTGCATCCGTCCCCAGAACAGTATTGATTGAGCCTTGTTTTAGGCGCACTCGTCACGAGACTACTTCGTCGCCATGCACATCCAATCTTGTCGGGAAGCTTCGAGCGATAGCTCTATCATCCCGGTACAAACCCAGAAAACTCCTTTGTGCATGCGTTCGACCTCGAAGATCAGCCAAGGTCATTTTCCTCCTCACACGTGCGTCGTCATAGCAACGGACGCGCGCCGTGTCGGTTTGTTCTCCCCTCCTGCGCACCCGTGTCCGTCGGTCGGCGAGAGCCGCGAGCCGGCGGGCGGCGCGCGCGCATCGAGTACAGTGTACCGCATCGAGACTTCAACAAGGAGGCGTTACCTCAACTCCTGTCACGTGACTTCCGCGCCGGCAATACGAAGAGAAATGTGGACGGCGTGCCGCTGCTTGCCGCGTGAGACACGGCTGCGGCATGCTTTCCGCAACACTTCATTGCTATCGCTCGACAAGCTTGCTTTATAAGCGCCTTCAAGCAGGGCCTCTTTTAAAGTTGCGTATAGAGAGCATATTTTAGCATAGAGGACACATCCTAGCACTTTACCCCACCCTTCCGCAGTTTGTGAAATGTAGTGTCGTTGCCTGCATACTGCATTTACTCGCGTACTCCCAGCACTGGCTGATGTCTGCTGCCTATATTGACCAGGCCAAATGGTAAGCGTTGTCTAATGCGTGTTGTCCGCTGTTCAATAGCAAAATGGTGTTATTCAGTTTAATCATCGATGCTCTCGCATATACACACGAAAAGGCGAGTTCTGCCATAATTTTATTTAAAGCTACACAGTATATAAGACCTGCCCATCAGGAACATCCCGTCTTTTGTACCGTATATTTCAGATCACTCTAAAGAGCAGTACCACCTACCGCATACAAGTGAACCTTGGAGTCGTGAACGATAGCGGACACATCCTGAGCGCGACAGTCGTCCGCCAGTTCGTCGGCGGCATTTTCTTCGCAGTCATCCAGACCGCCAAGAAGTCCAGGTGGGTGTCGCGATTTTGTTGGGATGCAGGCTTTTTGCTGTTTCTTTTCCTTCCACGTTGATGCACTTATCACCAACTGTCCTCCTCCTCCTCTTTCTCTCCCTCTTTCTCTCAACAGCTGATGAAACCAAGCTCAGAGCTTTATTTGCAATTTGTGTTTCTTGCTTCTAGTCTTGCGCGTGGATCATGCGGTCGATTCAAGAAAGCGCCCTCTATGTAAAGTAGAGCTGATTGTTACGTTTGTTTTTGTTGTGAAATAAAAAAAAGGTATACTGTTTTCCAAGTAACGCCTCTTCTGTTTAGTTTAGTCACATTTTGCACTACAGTGTTGTTGCTACCGAGGAAATGGGTGATGTCCCCTGAAAACAACAAACAAACAAATAACGCCTAAGTACTCTGTATTAATGAGAACTAACAGACAATAATGCCAAGAAAAGTATAAGATATACTATTTGTAGTAATTAGGATATAAATGTGAAGAAAGTAAAGTGGACGAAAAGATCCCTGCCGGCGTAGCACAGTCGCAGCGAAAGCTGGAAGAGCGGCATTTCTAGAGCACATTATAAACTCTCTTGGGACAAGTACACTAGCAGCGTACCCACTACCCGACAAACCATAATTTTCGTGAAGTTGGGAAGCACCCACTACGCCATTATTCGTCACTGCGGAGAAGCGAGGTACCATCTGTAAGGCGTTACGTGCACTTTGTGGATGCGACGGCTGATGTCGAGGAAGAATTATGGCTGAGACATTTGTAATGGGTTGGAAGCTTTAAACGACCCAGTAGTTACGTAATTCGCATTGTGTGACGCCCGGACGTTATTTTACTCTCCCACCACACTAACATACGTTAACGTGAGAAAGAGGGAAGAGGGAATTAACTTTATTGAGACCCTGAGGAAATGGATCATGGGGGACTTATGGGCTTCCTTGGCAACCAATAGAAGTGCCCTGGCGAGGAACCCACTACGCTATAAATCATCATAATTTTTGTGAAGTAGGGAAGCAGCCACTATGCCATTTTTCGTCATTCTGCGGAGAACCGTGGTGCCCGCTAAACACCTGTAAGGCATTATGTGCACTTTGTTGATGCTGTGACTAATGACGATGAAGAATTAATGGCAGATCCCTTTGTAATGGGTTGGAAGCATTCAACAACCTACTCGTTGCGCAATTCGCCTTGTGTGACGCCTGGTTACAGACTTCGCGTTGTGTGTCGCCTGGTTGTTATTTCACTCTTCTACCACGCTACATTACATATGTTAATGTGGTTCCTTCCCGACATGAAGCCTCTATGGGGTCTTTTTGCAAAACAGTTTCAAGCACAAAGCGTGGTGCGTTTGAGAGAGGTGCTTCGCACGCTCCCTGACACACCAGTGTGGATTTCTGTGCTCGATGAATTAATCTGCATGAAAAAAATTTAATCTCGTGTTGGCCAAAGCGTGGCCGACGCGTTTTATGTATGTAACCAGTGACTTCAAGTGTGAAAGTCGGGAATAAGGAAAAAAACCGGCATGGCTCTGAGATAGAATACTGGGCTCCAACGCTGAGGGCCCATGTTCGAACTCCTTTCCATCCAATTCCAATTTTTTTATTTCGTTTTTTTTTTATTTCGCGCGATAGCGGTTACAAAAACCGGCCGCCGGCGGCGGCGGCGGCGGACAACTACGGCGCCAAAAACAACCCTTGTTGTGATCTCACAACACCTTTCGCTGTAAAAACCTAAAGCCAGCAAAAACAAAATCTCTAAGCAGCCCAACTTAAACGCAATCGGGTAAAAACAGAGTAATTTCGGATTGTACTTAAGAACAAGTACAATGCTTTATAACAAAAAGAAAATGAAGACCTATAGGATATGAACGAAAGCTTAACTGAAATAATTTCCGGAGCAGCACTTGAAATTGGAAGCAAAGCACCAGACAAGAAAGAAATAAGCAAGCCCTCTTAAACCACTAAGGACTTAATAAGGAAACACATGAAGTTAATTACATCAAGAGATAAAATAGGATGCGCTGAGGTGTCAAAACTGATAAACAAAAGTAAACTTAGTGGCATACGAAACTATGACGTCAAAGATACAGAGACAGCAATAAGAAAGGGACCACAGCATCAAGGTAGCGAAAGTAATGCTCTGTTTGGGAAAGACCGTAATGCATGCTGTCAAAAATAAGCAGTGCAGTGTTAATAACAATCTTAACGACACAGTCAAGGTATGGTTAAGGGCTTTGAACTGTACAGCCGAATATAAATCCTACTTTGAGCAAAAGCAAAGTCGAACGTGACACCGAAGTCCCAAGCGTATAACAATTGATGAGATAGCAAATTCCGCGGAGAAGCGGCCGAAAAAAAAAAGGCATAACATATTTGATCGAAGATGGGGTGGATTTTTTGTTTAAGAATCTTGCGACACTCTACGCGTTATGCCTTAAAAGTTAACTTCAAATATACCAGCGAGTTGGGAAAACGGCAATATTTTACTATAATACACAAAAAAATGAGACGTGAATAAGTTCTACAGACCGATCAGCCTTCTTTGCGCGTTGTACAATATATTTACGAAGATAATTCGCTAACCCTCTCAACCAAGCGCGCACGCACTGAGCGTAATGGCTACTCGCACCCCCCTCGACACCAACACAGTATTACGAGTAGCCGGCTCCGTCCGTGCCCTCCACCCCGCCGAAGCCGAGGAAGCGGCCATAGCTCTCGCGGTGTCCTCCGGGTTCACCACGATTCTCAATTACTCGAAAACCGCGATCTCCTATTTCGCTCGCGGTACCGTTGCTCCCCGTATACCTTACGGCTCCTTCAGTCCCTCGCCCACTTCGAAGACGAGGATCCACCTCCCATATCTCTCGTCCCGGCGCACGTGGGAAACCCGGGGAACAAGGCCGCCCACAGGGAAGCTCGAGAATTCGTCAACCGAGTGGTGGGCCGCGCCACGGACCCCGAGGACCTCGGAGAGCCCCTGACCTCATATCACGAAATAGCCCAGCACTATATAGCCTCGCTCATCGAGCGAAACCACCGCCGCATCCCAAACTCGCGAAACCACAACAGATCGCGTGGCGTCGCCTCCTTCCCGTGTCCAGAGGTATACACACACGTTTACCCCGATCTGTTCACTGCGCACTGCTCGCAGTGGGGTTCCGTCGCCTCCCTATCTCACATGTTATGGGACTGCAGCGAGGATCCACCACCGCCTGATCTCCTGACCACTCCCTTGCCCGAGGCGTGGGAAAGTGTACTCCGCGACACGAGCCTCGAAGTACAGCTCCGGGCCATACAACGAGCCCAGGAGGTGGCGGCCAGGTACGGCCTGATCGCCATCCCTCTGTGAAAATATTTTTCACTTCAATAAAGTTGTTTCTCTCTCTCTCTCTCTTTCTCTCTCTCGAATAAGACGAGCTGCACTTGGCTTTAATCAACCCAGAGAGAAAGCTGGCTTTAGGAGGGGTACGTGGGTCACCTTTATGCGATTAACCGAGTAATTGAGAAATCTGCCGGATTAAAAAAAAATAGCTTTCATACGGCACTCGTAGATTACGAAAAGGCATTCGACTCGGTAGAGATACCAGCGGTTCTGGGTGCATTGCGTCGGCAGTGAGGAGTACGTGAAACGTACGTGCATGCCATATATAGCCAATGTAGACAGATACGTATTAAAGAAGGAAAATCCCGATCGAGAAAGGGGTCCGGCAAGGAGATAGAATATCTCCATTATTATTCACCGCGTGTCTAGTAGTATTTAGACGGCTATAGGTTGTGAAGGAATGGGAATAAAGATTCACGGAGAATATCTTAGCAATTTGCGGTTTGCAGACGGCATCGTACTCTTCAGCAATGATGGCGACGAATTACAGAAAAAAAAATAATATTCGAGACCTAAACAGTGAAGGCGTCAAAGTAGGGTTGACGATGAATATGCTGAAGGAAGATAATGCTTGGAGGTCCGGCGAGGTAGCGGTGGTTCTTGACAGACAACTGGACCCTGGAATCTGTCGAAGAGTATGTATATCTAGGTCGAGTGCTAACAGGAGGGCCTACCAGTGGCGTAAATCCAGAAAAATCACAAGGGGGGGGGGGGGCACAAAGCGGCCATTTTGTTTTTTTTTAACAGTGAAGGTGTTCTTTTATTTATTATTTTTTTGCGCATAGGCTTGCCCTTAAGGCATAATATTTGTTGTGTATATTTGTATCAAAAGTGCGCCGTTAGGCCGGTGGTTGTAGGTGAAGTGTCTCGTGGAATGTAATGCCGTGACGCAAAAAATAATCATTATCATGAACGGGTATGTATCACAGAAATTGGGCAACAGAGGGACGGCGTATAGCAAGGGGGGCGAGAGAAAGACAGGGAGAAAGAAAGAAAGTGATTGAAAGAAAGAGAAAATCTTGGCAAAAAAGAAATTCCTCGCGAGGCGGCAGGATTCGAACCCGCGTGCCCATAATCCGAAGGCAAGCGTATTAACCACTCGGTTGTCCAGGCACGCTGACAATGTTATAGCAAAGTGGTAGGAAAGGGAAGAGAGGGGGAGCGAAAGAGGTAGGGGGGAGAGTAAAGCATAGCATATGAAGAATGAGAAATAGAAAAAATTATGCAGAAAGAGAGAGAAAGAAAGATAAAAAGAAAGAGGAAGCAAGCGACAAATCGAGGGAGGAAAGAAGATGACCCGTTTTTCTTTGTTAGACACAATATTAATTAGAACTAACAGACAATAATGCCAAGAAAATTATAAGTTATACTATTTGTAGTAATTAGGATATAAATGTGAAGAAAGTAAAGTGGACGAAAAGATAACTTGCCGCCGGCAGGGACCGAACCTGCGACCTTCGATTAACGCGTCCGATGCTCTACCACTGAGCTACGGAGGCGGTCATCCTCCCGTCCCTTTTATGGGGTATATATGTGGATTTAAACCTAGGAGTGTTAGTCAGCGGCGATCGCAGCCATGGCGCTGAGTGTGGAACACTCTTTTTCTGCCTGTTGGCGTCACGTAGCACGGATCTTTTTTTAACGAGCCGACAGCTGACCAATAATCCCTCGCATACTACCTGAAGGCATCAAGTCTGCCAGAACGAGACCCTCGCTATGAATGAAGGAAAGAAGGCGGCTTTAGCTAGGGGCTCGTTTTTCTTTGTTAGACACAATATTAATGAGAACTAACGGACATAATGCTAAGGAAAGTGTAGGGGATGTTAGAAGTAGTAATTAGGATATAAATGTGCAGAAAGTAAAGTCGACGAAAAGATAGGTGAGACAAAGGAAGGAAAGAAAGATAAATAAAAAAGAGGGATAGAAAGAAAGAAATCGAAATAAACTGACAAAAAAAAAATGCGGGAAGTTTGCATTAAGTCGCTCAAAGCTTTGGCACAGCGAAGGGGATCGATCCTCAAGAAAACCCTAGTTACAACGTAGCAAAACCTAGCGAGAACCAGTCACAACATAGCAGCAACCGGCGTTAGCCTAAAGACTTGAGGATCTTCGCTGCGCCAAGCTTTGAGCGACATGGTGCAAACTTCCCGAATTTTTTTATAAATATGCTTTCTTTTTAATTACATGAGAATTAAAATCGTGCTTTCAACTGAAATTTAAAAAAAAAAAGAAACGAGCATGAACAGCCAGTAGTATAAGCGTACGTTGCATGGGGAAGTTGTTTCTAAGCGTAACTCGTAGGTATATAGGCTTTCGCATATTTTCAGCTATGTCATTCGGTGTAAACCATGAAATAAAAATTATAGCACTTTTTTGTGTGATAACGTGCAAATGTACAGTTTTTCTTTAATTTCTTCTCTGTTCCCCATCGTGTATTCCTGTTGGAAATAGTCTCCCACGATTTACCCCTGAAATATTTCTCGTAAAGCATTTTTATGTTCACCGGTGATTTTCTTAAAATACCACGATCATAGTCGAGCAATTGCATTTACACTTCATTGTGAATGGCTTCCAACAAATCGTCGACATAAATAACGGCAGATAATCTGAGATTCTGTGTTTACCTTGCATTTCAAAGCCCTGCATAATAAACATTTGCTACACGTCAGAAGTAACCTGCGGCATTTCAGAAGAAACTTCAATATGATGGCGAATTGGGCTAATTTCTAACTGTCCATTTTAGCGTATAAAGCGCGAATTGACAAAGGCGGAACAAGAAAACAGGACGAGCATTTCAGAAAGCTCGTGCTCTACCGTGAAGGGCTCCAGATTTCAGTTTGTTTTACTGAGAGTGCAACTACAACCCTTTTTCAACACGGTCAGAAAACGCTCGGTAGTCGAGGTTCCTGGGAACACGCGAACCAAACATAGCGTGTAGCACGTGACCAGGAATTTACTATTAATTTTAATTAAGTCAGCTAGAAATCGTCCCCTCGTTTCTACAAATTATGCCATATAACCCAAACGACCGCGCCATTGGCTGATTTGAGCATCGTGTGCTGCATAGTTACCGTGACCGCCGCGGGAGGCCGCCTCGTGCCCGCGCGCACTAGAGTCACTGGAAAATTTCAGAGTACCGCAAAGGTAGGCTGCACGCGGGCAACATTGGGCGGCGGCGGCCATTTCCCTTCCGGACCATACGGCGCGTTGGTAGCGTGGGTTGAGAAGTGACCGATATTTTCGCCTCGATGCCATGTTACGCTCGGCGTAACTGCAACATGTGTGTGTGTGTGTTTCGTCAAAAGGATATCAGAAGTGATTCGAGTCATCGAGAGTCATGAATCGACTGCGCGGTAAGCGGTGTAGCTATGGAAACGTGCGGCGAAGGTTGCCATGTGCTCGCGAACTCTCTTCGTGGCTTCATCGGTCTCTTTTCGTTTCACGGCCGGTGTGTTCGCAAGGTCCGGAGCTGTGTAGTTGCATTAGCGTAATGACCGTACGAGATGCTCTTTACTTCGACACTTGGTGAATGTTGACTGTTTGCGCTAGCTTTGCAGTCGGTGTTCAGGTTCACTTCATAGCGCATTCGAGAACATTATCGAACATCGAGAACATTCAGCACTGCCTTCGACTGATCGCTGACGCATACCTTACTTGCGCACCATGCTTGCTGTTCAGCTGGGTGTTATCTGTAATAGAAGTGGTATGTGTACGGTAAGTGGAAGTTGTGCGGGAAGTATTTGTCTCGGTTCGGAACGCCAGCGGCCGAACGCACAGGCGAATAGGCGTGCGGCAGGTAAGGTGCATCTTATTTTGCGAATACGTTGTCATTTCCTAACAGATACGTAGAAAATAGGCCATCAAAAATGATTGACGTCACTACTCAGTTGTTTAATTTCCTATTTTTTGTCTCCTTAATATTGCCAACGTTACAGTGCATTTGCAAATATTTTGCTGTGTTCCAATAAAGTTTTTTTTTTTGGCGTTTCCAGCGCGTAAACAGCTAGGGTTCGGTTTCTGCACTGCTTTTAATTTCAACTTTTATTTTTTCGTAATGCACTCTTGTTAAAACTTCCTCGGCGCAGTGCTTTATGTTATTTTATTCAGAAATAGCACATCCCGAAAATTTTTAACGCGCATGCTACTGCAACACAGTATGTATACAGATCTAGGGCTCGCATAAAATCGATTCCCTCAATACGTCGGAGGATAAGGCGATCTTTTTTTTTTCTTTTTTGCTGTGACCATTTCTCCCCCACTAAACAGTATTGTAAGGGTACGCTCGGCGCAATGCAGCATTAGCAACATTAAAAAAAATAAAATACGCTTAATAACATTGCTTTATACCAAGTTTATCAACAGAGTTCCACGCTTCAGTTTTGCGCAGTGGCAAATGATCATGCGACAATTGCCTTCAAGGTGTACAGTAAACAGTTATTATTTTAATAAGTCTTCGATTTCGCTCTCGTGCGTGACACGCTTATAACTCGAAATGCATGCACAATCTGTTCAACAGATCGAGATATAAACAGCCGAGTAAATAGGTATGTAGTATGTAGTTTTCAATATCGCTGAACATAGCGAACCGAAAAGGTGAAGTATCCTGTTGCATGAGAGCTTTTCCAGCAAAGTTTTTGTAGTTCACTGCAGAAAGGAGTGTTCTTCGAGGGGGCGAACTCATTCCGCGGCCAACTGTGCAGCCACGTACAACGACGCTCTTTGACGTTAATGTTTCCCACACGGAATGCAAAAATATATGAAATTCCCGGAGTAGCTCACTAGCAACGTACGATCACTGGTGAGCTACTCTCTGGCATCTGCATGACGCGTTTAAAAAAGCGAGGAAGTACTTCTAGGGAGAGTGGTATTGCTAAATGTCCGACCGCGCTCTGCATTCAACGCGCCTGCACCCAAAGCGCCTGGAAGGGATATGGCGGCGAGAGGTCACGTGATGCGAGTAAGCCAATCGCGTCAGCGGCGGCGCGCGGAAAACAGATGCGATACTCTGAAATTTTTCTAGTGACTCTAGCGCGCACGCTCGCGATCACACTGAAAGTAATCGCTTGTCCAGCTTTGTCTTCCTCGTTCCTGTCTGCTGGCGCGATATGGTACCTTTTGATGCAGTTAACAAACTAGCCCAAAAAGTCACATTGACACTGAAAGTAAGCCGCGCGTTCAAAGAAAAAAAAGAAAGGGGCTCAAGGTCATGACGCGCGCGTGACGTTTCTTCTTTCCCCCGTGACGTCACTCCCTGCTTAGCTTCCAGCGCGCTCGTCGGGACGAGAGGAGAGAGAAAGCAATTACAGCGGGCGACAAATCCTTAACTCCGTTCGTACTTGACGGAATCTTAAAGATTTGGGCGGCGGTCGATTCGTGAGGCAACAATTAAGCCCTTTTAATGAAGCCATTCTACGATTACTTGGAAAATTGTTGCAGAGCCTCTTTAAATGCCAAGAAATTCAAATATAGCGTTTGAAAGATAAATCTCAAGGGGGGAGGGGGGGACTTGCAAGGGGCGTCCCCCCCAAGCCTGAACACAAGGCCGGTCACGACTCCCCTGACGCTCCCCCCCCCCCCCCCAATGGTTTACGCCACTGGAGCCTACTCATGTAAAGGAAATTCACCGAAATTAGGATAGGCTGATGTGCAGACGGTGAACTTTCTCAACTCATTCCCAGCAACTTGCCACTGTCAATCAGAAAGTGTATATGCAATCACTGTATTTTATTTTTAGTTTTAACGTGCGGGGCGGAAGCTTGGACAATAACAAAGAAAATGGAGGGGAAGTTAATTAGCACGCAACTTGCAAAGGAAAGAAAAAAATCATAGGCGTAAATCTAAGAGATTTGAAAACGGCAGAGTAGATCAAAGAACAAGGAGGGCCCGGGTAGCCAATATCCTAGTAGATATTAAAACGGTAAAAGATTACCGACGATTACTACCCTCACTAATGCGAAATTCGAGCGCATGCTCTATACGCGTGTCTTCGAGGACAACATAAATCGCAACGGCGTGGATTGCGTGCGTTTACGCACATGTGATTTACCCTCAACATTACCAACACTGCAATAAAAATGACTGTCGGGTAATCGTTGCGTTGGGTGTTGCTTTATCCATATTAAACTCTACCATCATTTTTATTCTGTCTTGATGTTTATTTTAAAGTGACACCTTCACTATATCTCAAGTGAACGCGACTTTATTTTGTTTTGTATACGTATACATGTGACATGCCTCCCACCCCCCCTTTCCCCCGAAAAAAAATTTGGCAACGCTAAAGGATCTGCCATTTCTTTTGATGGTCTTGGCGTTGAAAGAAGTTGTCATAAAGCGATGCAGTTACGTTAAAAGCCGGTGAAGGAGTGATCGGCGCGAAATTTAGCACTGTGGCGATAAATCTTCAATGTAGGCGCCTTCTTGATGAACTTGATCTTGTTTGAACAACACCGCGTTATGAGACGCCAGATGTGTGTTTGTATAAGGCTCACGCTAAGACATTCGAGCTGCTGCAGCTGTATGTCAGCTCGCGCTCACTTTTTTTTTCTTTTTTTACGGCTCGCGGTCTCGCGTGCGCGACACGTGGATCATTTTATGCAGCTGCGCATAGCCGGCGGAACGCGGGTAAACGCACACGAAAGATCACACACAAGTGCTCTTTCCTACCGACGCCCGTGAAGCGAACTGTGTGAATTGAACCCAGCAGTTCGTGAAGCTTGTTGACGGACACCGCGGTGGTATAAGATCTACATAGGACGCACAGCCTGCGACGCGTGAGTACCTTTACTATCGTTGATGTGGTTAGCACCACACGAATAATATTTGACTTTTCGACACTAGGTGCCCTTGAGTGCAGTCTCGATGTGAATGCGTGGCAGTGCGCGGCCCACTTTGAATACTTTCGCAACTTGTGTGCCTTGAACGTTCATCGCGCGAAATTGGTTCGTTTAGACGTGAGCGTCCTGTACTTTGCTGTAACTTTTACTTGGCCTCTGCATAGCTTGATATTCCATTGGCCGCGTGAGTATACGCCGGTATGTGGATTACGCGCGTACGCGAGGATGACTTCTGGGGAGGCCTTAGTTGGACTTCAGCCCTTGTCAGCTGCACACTCAGTTTGAACTGATGCCGATCGCAGGGGTTTATCCCGCATTTCGATTTTGGGGGGTTTACCATAACCGGGGGGGGGGGGTGCCTGTGTGTATGGTGGGAGGAGGTCCCCCCCCCCACTACCCGAAAAGAAAAAAATTCTGGCGACGCCCCCTTTGGCTGTGTTCCAAAACTTTGCCTGCAGAGCGTGAAAACTAAAACTCTACCGTGAGCTCTGATAATGTGTTTGGTCGATAACAGTTGGCTTCACTGGTTCTGCGCAGCAGTAATTTTCGCTGGCTTAGTTAATTAATGCGTGGAAAACAAATTCGGCATTATAGTTGCGTAATGGCTGAAATTTGGACGTTTGATTCTGCATCGCATAACAGATCATGCTCAAAAATTTGCGTCCCGCTACATGATTCTGAACTTTTTCTGCGTTTAAAATTTGTGGCCCACAGGGCGAAGAAAGATGCGAGGCGAGCCTTCTCGCTTCGCGCATATTTTCACATATTATTCTTTGTCACTCGTATTTTTCATACATATGTTGTGTCTGTCAAACAATGACGTTTCAGACTTTCTGAAGGCGCCCGCCTGAAGTACCGATTAATCGACTAAACTCACTCCTCACCGACAGAGATTAACTGATGAAAGAGAAGTCGTTAATCGATTAAAAAAGCTTAATCGACTATTCCTAGCAGTCGCTTCTCACAGCTCCGCGGGCATGAGTCTGTGAAACGGAACGGCCACACATATCTGCCAGATAATTGCTGTTTATTCGTCGACATCGCAGTTGTCACTGTTTTACCGCTCCGATATAGTAGCTCCGAATGCATGGCTCTGTGGCCTTTGCCGTTTTCGCTCTGCATAGTGGCCGCACGAGCATGCTTTTACACAGACGAAAGAAACTACGTCACGCGCGCCTCATGAAACGCGATCGCTTTATCCCGGTGGGATTCCGGTGCGCGCTAGTGTTGCTACTGTGTCCGGCGCCCGGCACCCCGTGTCAAGCAGCGCACTTGATATAAACGCCGCTCTGGGTTTATGTCAGCTGTTGGCCAATAGCAGCGATCTGCTGTGCGATGAAAAATCTACTGCGTGGCAGCGCTCCAAAGAGAGCATGTACGGGCCTCTGTATGAAGAGAGAGCGCTTGAGAAAGTGGCAACTTCGCGCTCTGCCTGTGGACTGTGCTATGAGGTTCACATCAGCGTCTGCTTCCCGCTGTATTTGTTTTTTAATCAAGCTCGAAGGGTTGTTCCATTCAAATCAGTCACACTAAGCCTTTCGGTTAGGTTTCGGTTTCGTTTCCGCGCTTTATTGGATATTAAAATTATTTTTGATTTTGATTACTATTCCTACTATCACGTGGAGCCACAGAAGCATTTCGAGAACATATGATTGTCGTATACCTTGACAATATCAAAATATTGCCGATGCAAGACAGTGTATCAAGAAATGCGACAAAAAATGACATGTATGCGTGAAACTTTCATTGAAACAAGCGATCATAACACCTCTTCTTTCATTGAAAGCAGTATACCTTTGCATTTGAGTCCGACGTTCCCGCAGTTTCCCAGACTGCAATCTCAAAGTCAAATGGCACTATTAATTTTAATAGGCTTATGGCGCCGCCAATTGCATCTATTTTTTTTTTGCTTGTTATGTCAGTCCTCGTCGGGCCATCGGTTTGCGAAAATGGCGTCCCGCAGCGGTGGCGATCTCTCCAAGTTGCGCGTTGTTGATTTGAAGGAGAAGCTATCAGAGCGAGGATTATCCACATCAGGTAATGCTACAGATAACAGATTACAGCTGTTCTTGATTTGGGATGCAGATATGCTTAATCGCATGCACTTGGAGACCGTGTCACAGCGATGGTTTTATGACGCACACGCCGGCCGGTTGTATCGCTTGAAGTTCGTAGGCACTTGCGATCGACGATATTTAGCGTCAATAATAACTTCGCAAAGTGCTGGAATGACAGTGTTTAATGTAATTATTGCTTTGTTGTGCATGTCCTAGCCGTTTGTTCCTTCTCGCATAACGTTTTTAGCGCGTTGCGTCCACTTTCAGTGTTTGTTTAGGTATTCACTCGCCGTCTTTCGCTTCGATCGCAGGGCTGAAGGCCGACCTCGTGAAAAGGCTTCAGGCCGCGATAGACGCAGAAAATGTAAGTGTAACTCAAGGTAATGTTCATGTACGAAGTTGAACGTTTACGTGTATAGGTGAGCAATGGCTGGTTTAATGAAACCATGGACTATAGCCATCATGTTTATCATTTACGATTAGCCGGCTGCTTGCGAGTTTTGTATGTTTACTTTAGTGTATTTGCTTCTAGGAGGTGACTCCAGAGCAGGAAGAAAGCATGGACACCGAAGAAGACTCGCAGGTGAGTGTCATTTTTTTGCAAGCTCGCCGTCTCTGCTGTCTGTTTTCTCTTGTTGTGCGTCTTCCCCGACTCGAAATAGTACCGTACGTTCATTCTGCTTAAAACGTTTCTTGACATCGTGTTTTTTTTTCTTTTTTTTTTTATCGTCAGGGTGCCCAGGAGGCCCCTGCTTCTGATCAAGATGCGTCAGTTGAAACCCCCGATGAAAAGGTATGTCTTGACCTTTGCCATTCTTTTGAACATCTTAGTAGGTGACCAATGTCGGTAGCCTCTTATCAGCATGCATATTATTACGCCTTTATTCACGCACAAAAAAAAAAAAAGTTACTACATTACGCCGGAACTCTGCGGGACCATCTGCCAATCAGTCGTCCTGTTGGCCATGACAATTGCAAATTTGGCCCCAGTTTTTAGGCAAAAGCTTTTGCATTGTGGACTCCCCTATACAAGTAGGCGGCAATACAGGCTCGTGTTCTTTCTTTCCAGCGATTACGTTTCCACATCCATACAGATATGTCAATAAGAGTATGGGGCTTCAAGACGTAAGTAGGCGGTTTTAATGTAGAGCGGCTCGTTTGCCTTTTATAACCAATGTACAGGTTTGCGAACTGGACTGCTTGGAATTCGATGAGAGCTTGTGATCCTAAAATGACATAATGCAACTTGAGTCTTTTCTTAGCTAAACAGCCATTGTGCTGTGTTTCTCATAGCTGCTTTCTGCAGTATTACCTTGTGCTGTAATTCCAAGTCATTTCCTCTGCGGTGTTATTGTGGCCAAAATTTGTTAAGCAAGTAGAGACAGACGGACCAAATAGCAGAGTGTGATATAACCAGGAAGGCCTGTGTTTGGCAACTAATATTGTGTCTGTTGCGTTCCTGCCATGTTCTCGTTCCCTAAGAAAAAAATCGAGTGTTTGGGGAGTATTTCTGCCACACAACTATAATCGTCATCTACCTCTTGTACTTTCCTCACATTATCACCGTGGTCCCAGCACTTCCCGGTCACGAATGGCGTGCACGCTATCAGCGAGGCATAGCATTCTTGATGGGAAAGTGGCGAGAGCCAGGTTTTCAAGAAAGGAAATGTGAGCAAGCCAGGTGACGATTATTGTTGCGTAGCAGAAATACTCCCAAATACTTCTTAGCGCTGGTATTCAGGGTGCACTGGTATTTTTGTACGCCATCACAATGATTCTGTAAATATGTGCACTTTTCATAAAGGCATCTCGCCTGCCTCTGTATTCAGCCATAGCCTCTTGTATTTACTAACTTCATTCTGGCACTCCAAAGTTGTGCAGTAGCTGCATTTTGTGACAGCACACTTCAGAAGCTGTGTTTCTCAAGCGTGAAATTTAATAAAATAAAAATTGCGCTTGTAGTGACACAGCGACATTAAAGGGGTACTGACACCTTTTTTCGAAGGCGAGTTTACCCAGCCATACATATCTCCTGTTTGCAGAGACGGCTCTGGGCAAGTGTGAAGCTCAGCAAATACTGATAAGATATTTTAATTTGATATCAAAGTCAATTTTTCCATGGCGCACCTACTGACATAGACACTAGCTTGACGTCAGGCTACAGTACAAATTCTGGTGACTTCACGCAGCAGTCTGGCTTGTTCTGATGACGTTAGGTACCGAAACTTCCAAGATGGCCGCTTGTACGTCATCAAAACTTCCAAAATGGCCACTTGTGCGTGGAAACGTCACTATATATTGTGCGAGCACGTGACGAGAAGGTCATACCGTGTTGTGACGTCAGGGTACAGTAGGAACCGAAACTAGCTTTTAAAAACATACTGTAATTACTTTTTCAGGGCGCACTCGCGCTTAGCACTACCTTTCTAGGCTCTTGAGGGCTTGACCTTTCATTTGACGCAAAAAACGACAACTGAAAATATTCGTGTCAGTACCCCTTTAACAGCTAGTGCAATATATTGCACCCACAAGGGCTCACAGTGTTTTCTATTGTGCCACTTGCAGAATGCATCTCTGACTGAAGTCCACTGCACATGACTCTGGAGAAACATTTGCGTATATCGCTCAAATGTGGCTAGGACGTAGGCATGGTTATTGTGGAAATCAGACTCAATGTTAAGCTTATCTGGCATGCATGCTATCAGTAATCATACAGCAGTATGCAACATCTGTACTGTTTCACACACACTGTAGACAATTCTGCATAAGCTGCTCAAGTAGTATAGTCATTTGAATTCTCTCTGCGCATGTTTTACAGCATAGTTGTCCTCGATCTCCAATGCTTCTTACAGGATCACTACCTCACGTATTACAACTAGTGGTTGTATTGTTGTCAAATGATGCATTGTTGTCCACATTCCGGCTTCTAGTATGTAATGTACTACATTTCTCGTTGCGAGTGCCAGCTGTTTCCAACAGCGGCTGGTTAGGGTAACATGTCACTCTGCTCGCCTGCTGAGTAATCATTTCATATCTGTGACGCCTTCCGTGCGACAATTGTCATGCTACATCGGTGTGTGATTCGTTGTTTTATTAGATTACAAATCGCATACCTATTGTGTGGGCTGTCTTTCGAATGCAGTTATGTAAATTAAGAGATGTGTCTCGTGCCTCCATAGCACTGCTTGTCTGACACGAAGTATAGCAGACGTGGCACAGCAATGTGCGAGCAGTCCGGTAGCACGTAGTCAAGTGGACGTAGAGTGAATACACCCCGTAAATAATGTTTATTTTGCTGTGTACTGTAGGTTTACTCAGTCAAGAGCACATTCTTGCCTCATTTTGCATAGTATTTGTTACCTCTGCTTCTACATTTATGTGCCCTGTTGTGTGGCCACCCTCAGGAGCTCCTGGAGCATCAGAAGGAGGCGTTGGGCAAGGAGCAGGTGCGACTGCTCGAGGAAGAGAAGGAGCTCCTTGGGAAGGCACAGCAGCAGCAGATCATGCTTGAAGCCGAGAAGCAGCAAAAGGTGAGCTGAAAGTTTACCATGCTTTTCCAGCTGTCTGGTTTGCATATCTTCATTTTCTCACGCACGAGTGTTCTGTGCCTAGCTCCACCAAGAATTTACAAACGTCATTTTCGTGACATCTGCAAACTGATCGAAGTGACGCGATTTCAACCATGATGACACCTCAATGAAATGACATCACTAAAAGAGCAGGATGTCATTTCCGTCACAGATATGACTTCATGCTCTTTTAGTGATGTCATTTCCATCACAGAAATGCGAGTGCAAGGATGCAGCCAAGTAGATGAAGAATGAACTGTACTGGTTATGTAGCATCATGATAATCTTTCATACTTTACTTTCACTGTACAGTGACAATAAATTGCGCAAAGCATGCTCTCAGCTTTTAGTGGTTGGGCACCCAGCAGTGGGCTAAAGCTTTGTAGGAAAACCTAGTGTTTGAGCATTAGCAAGGTGCTAGAAAGAGATTATAGTAGGGGTGCGCGAATATTCGAAATTTCGAATATTTTTTTAATATTGTTTGCTATACGATTCGATTTGCATTGGAATTTTACTATTCAAACTATTCGAACTTCCCAAAAACAAATACAGTCAACATTCGATTGAAAGTGACCCCTTCAGATTTTTAATATGCTTCACTTCATTACACTCTCGTATTGCGGCAAAGCTGCCTTTCAAGCTTCGTGACGGTCAAACTTTGCCAAGAGATAGTCAACGTCCGATTGGTAGTTCCTAGATTTTCAATATGCTTCACCTCATCACACCCCAGGTATTGCGGCAAAGCTGTCTTTCAAGCTCTGCTACGGTCGCAAATGTATAAACTCAAGAAAACGCTGGTTCCAACATGGAGATGAAAGATGTGGCAGAGGTGGGGGCTCAATTAATGCTGTTTTGGACCTGAAATTTGGGCAGGAAGTCCGAAAAATCGGAAGCCGAAGCTTTTTAGCATCCAAAATTTCAGGTGTTCTTATATATCGACGCCTACGGGGCAGATTTGGAACTCGGAACTTGAAGAGAGCACCGCCACATCAGTTGGGCTTCTACAGAAGTTGAAACAGGAGGAGAGGCTGAGGAAATGGCATCTTTGCCTATCACGTGTGAAGTGTTGTTGGCAACACTTTGGTTGCACCAAATCATGTATGTAAATACAATTCGGCCTCTACATTGCCTCATTCCTGATAAGACAACTAGAAACACCACCCCGCCAACACTTCATCAACCTAGCGAAAAGAAACACTTTCATGTTGCTATCTCATAAGAATATGCTCAGGAATCCTCTCTAACTTTTTTTTAATTTCACTTCGAAGTATTCGAAAAATATTCTAGAAGTATTCGAGAAATATTCTAAAAATATTTGATTCGATTCGCACTCACACTTCAATATTCGAATTCGATTCGCACTCAAAATTTTGCTATTCACACAGCTCTAGATTATAGTGTTAATTAATATTTTAAAGGTTTAGATAGAAGCCACATCCATAACCCCCTATGCACTAGTATTGCCATATTAATTGAACTAAGCAAGATTATAAGAGGATGCACTGTACATAATTGCAAACGTTTGTGCAACCTTCAACAGCCATTTGTCATGGATAACAGTTGTCAGTATTGCTTTACTTGTCAGATTAGGTTAGCTGTACATGCCATGGTAGCTTAGCATTTCAGGTGTTGCGCTGCTATGCTCAAGGATGTGGGTTCAATTTTTTTTTTAGGAGCGAAGCTCCTTAGGATGGCACTCCTCCGTGCCGCTGAAGCTCCCTTCTCTTAAGCATCGCTTTAGGTTGCAGTTGCCGGTGATTTAAGAGGAAAATGTTTGGCTTGAGTGGTTTAGTCCTAGGCACCGGGAAATCGAGGTTAAAGAAATAAGCTCTTGCACAAATGGTTATATGGTCGTCTTGACTTTCACACCTTAATCGGGATGGTGAACTGATAACATCATGATCAGCTTCTCTGCACAAACTCGGTTGATAATGGTCGTCTTGACTTTCACCACCTTCTCGATGGAGGTGAATGATAACCATCATGATAACCATAGTAAGCTCTCTGCACACTGTTATATGGTCTCTGAAATGATAACATCATTCACCATCGCCAGGTGGGGAGACCGTCTGCTACTGACCGTCTGACAAGCGCTACAGGCGCTTTGTCAAAGGTAGTAGCAGACGGTCTCCCCACCTGGCGCCGGTGCAAAAAGACACTGAAACGCTGCCAAATGCTGCGCACAACATTTCGACGCCACCGTCAAAGCTCCTCGCTGCATCACCGCTCGCACCCCTCTCCCGCCTGTCTCCCTCTCCCTGCGCTGCGCGCTGCAAACTCACTCGCTCAGTCGTTCCCACCACCGAGTGCAGCAGGCGCTCTCCCCACCCTACCACCTTCATAAAAGCAAGCAGCAAGATCAGGCGCATAGTCGTTTGCGTCCCATTTCTAAGGAGCTTCGCTCATCGGTTGTATTCGTACACGGAACAACTGCTAGTTTTTCATTGCAGCCGTAATTTGATGGGGGTAAAACACAAACACCCAGAGTACTAAGATTTACATGCATGTTAAAGAAACCTAGGTGATCAGAATCAATCTGGAGTCCCCCACTATGGTGTGCCTCTAAATCACCACGTGGTTTTGGCATTTGAAACTATAGAGTTCTTTTTAAGTCTGACAGCTGTTTGACATGTAGTGGGTGGGTTATTTATTGCACTTCCATCTTTATCAAAGGAGTCGACTGATAAGGCTGTCATAAATCGGGAAGTATAAAATGTAGACAGGATGTGTGTCAAGTGCCAGAAAAACAACTGCACTTTGTAAAAGTTCTTGCAGTTACAAGATATTGTAATAGCCTCTTATATGTCTGCTTTTCTCACTGTAGTGTCATGGCAGACGCGTTGTTGGGCCTTGTAAATCGGGTGTGATTTGTGCCACTTTCTCGTTTGGAAGTGTCATGAACGGTTGTCAGAAGCTTGTTGTATCTTTTTTGCCTTGCTTCTCTCAGATCCTGGAGCAGACCCGCATTCTTGAGGAAGAGAGGCAGCACAGGCTTCAGCAGCAGGTGAGCTTGATACTCTCCACTAAAATATATACACGATAAAGTCTCTGAAACTGAGCTGTTAACAAGCATGTCTTTTCCTGTTGCTGTTCCAAGTAAGGGTTAAAGCTCACTTGCATTTGCTAGAATGTTCTCGAGTGTCTCGTTGTTAAAGATGCCTCTATTTTTTATAACTGCTGCTTTTGGGTCTGAGAACCAACCAGAATAGAGGTTTGAAGAAAAGCTCCTTCACTGATCCATTTCTGATAGCCGCACTGCCCTTAAGCAACTTAATGACAGCTTTTCAGAAGGAATATTGTCACCCATTGAGTGAGCCCTTTGTCCTTTTTGGAAAGCACAACTTGACATATAGTTTTTAACTGAATCACTTAAGTCCTAGCTTTGTGCTGTGATGTAAGGAGATGGGGAGATTGAAAACAGTTGGTGTAGAGTCTTGGCATGTAGGTTGAAATCGTTTTAAGCTGTGGTTCACTTGCATTTTTCATAGTTTTCGACAAGGTTTGAGAGCCTGATATAATATTTGACTACTTAAGCAGCACTGGCTCATTGTGTGTCTACTCGTTAAAGCATAGTAACATCACGTCTTGTCATACACAGGCTAACCGCTCCATCATTACCTTCAGTGTGGTTAATGTCGTGCTATGCCTAAAGGACCTCCTGACCTTTTGTAAAATGCTGAGGCCAGTTTACCGCTGATTACAGCTTTAGGGAGGTGTCGCGCCTATGCATTCAAATAAGTGTAAATGCGCACGTGTGTGGCAGTAGCCTCAACAAAGAGCATGGACACCAACTTGTAACCTAGAAATTGTACTGTAATGGACATCTGTATCCATCTGATCGCTAGTGCACTCATACTATTATTCTGGCCCCACTCTTGCACTCAGCTGAAGTAGGAAAACAGCTGAGCTGGCCGGTGCAGGTTGGTATGCATTGTTCTATCAACACGAGAATAAGCTGGCAGACAAAGCATGCAAATGTTGAGTGATAAGCACTGTTGATGGTGCGCTAACAAATGTGCAACTTGTGTTATCTTGTACATAGTATACCTGTGTCACACTGAAATGAAGCCTTTGTTAGAAACCACTTTCGTCCACTTTTGTCCTTGTGATGAGGCTGAAACAAGTCTGAACTGAAGTTGCAGGATGGAAGAGACACTATAGTTAAGGATGCGTTATGTCAACTGAGGAAACGGGTATGCATGTGCTGGCACTGCTGTACCCAAGGAAAAACAGTAGACCTCAGATTAGGCATTGGCCTCCTTGCGTATCGACTAGGGCACCGATGTCTTGCAGTTGCAGTTTATTTGCACATGTCCCAGCCTATCTGATCGGCATACTTAAACATAAAGCTTGGTTGATAAGTACAGTTATGTTCTTGTTCCTTTTTGTCTTTAGTTCAGCTGTTTAAGCTTGCCTTGACAATGAACCGGCTAGTTCAGTTGAATACCTGTTCTAACGTGCCTTTGATCAATTTGAAATGTGTACTCGTCTGCTGTAAGTCTAGTGGAATGCTACCATATGAAACCTTCCAATGCTGCATGCCACCTCTGTCGACGAGTGTAGCTGTCGTTGTTGAGGGCACCTGCGCTTGATGTGCAGCTGTTCCCCGTGACCGAGCAGGTTGTGGCCCACCAAGTGGTGACCACACCGGCCGTGCTTGTGACTCCGGCGGGCAGCCCGCTCGCCGTGGCCACAGCCAAGGCTGCGGCTGCTGCTGCCCCCGCTGCTCCCATGGTGCTGGCCACTGCTGCCACGGCCATTCCCCAGCAGGCCACGGTGCTGGCACCGGTCAGTTCCCCCCACACCCCCGCATTGTCCCAGCTGCTAGTATTAGCAGGGTCAACATGAAGAAAAAATAGGTTCAGACAGAAGCGTGAACTGAAATTGGGGCAGGTATAAACTATGTGGACAGTACAGATGCTCTGTCCTTTCCCCACTGTATCTTCCCGCCCTGTTTTGTTTTTCACTCAACGAAACCACACAGAAGAACTTGTGTCTGGCCTAGTCGGTGTTTACTGCTTGGCAGCTTAACCCCTGACAAAACACGAAGACAGTGAAAGGAATGACAACACGGATGGTAAACTTTCTACTTATTTGATCACAGCAACACGTAGCAAAATATAGATCATTGTGGCATGCGCAGAACCCAACAGTACCACTCGTGTTGTCGTTCCTTTCACTGCCTTCATCTTTTGTTAGCAGTCAAGACGTCAAACACTGCACACGTCCAGGCACTCGGAGGTACTAGAGGAAAAACAAAATTAATGGTTCTTCACTTGAAGTAACTTCGAGTGCTTACATACAATGCACGAAGTGATGCGAAATCGTTGAACAGTGAGTGTCACTGGAGCCAGCATATTGACAACAGGACTCGTCTTCGTCAGAGCAGCAGCTGCCTTCGTTAGCAGTGTTCTTATGAATGCCTTGCTCACTCTCGCCCCAACCTGAATTGTGAAGAGAAGAGTAAGCTTGTGCCCGAACGAGAATGACATGTCAAAACATTGGCTCCAGTGACATTTCCTGTTCAACAAATCCTCATAACTTCAGGCCTTCATCTTCTCCCAAACTGCTGTCCTATAAGCATAATTCAAAATTTTAATAGCATGACATCTTTAGGTATGAAACAGAAAACAAGGGAACCAGGAAAGGAAATCTCGCGTTGTGTGAATCGTAGCACGAGGATCACATGTGGTGTTCAGATAATCAGGCCCATTTGTCTGTGGCAGAAATGGCTGTGTATCAAGCGCTTTAATGTAACAGCTTCAACATGCTAGAATAGTGTTAAACGTAAAGACTAATACAGTCGACGTCCGATTTCCCGGACGCCCGAAATTCCGGACATGCCTGATTTCCCGGACTCATCTGTGGCACCATCAAGTTCCCCATAGAGTCAATGTATTAAAAAGTCCGAAATTCCGGACGCTTATAGCCTTCGCCATCCGATTTCCCGGACTTTTTACTGTTAACCGCCGACCCAAAGTCACCACCGACGCCGCCATTTTGGCTGTTTTCATATCCTTGAAACCACCAAACTCGCATCGCAGGTGTGGCCAGCAGCACCGCCACACCGCGCCGCGGCTGCCGTAACCTCGAAACCGCACGTGTCAATCCGTTGCCAGCCGTAGCTTAGCCAAGCCAAACCTCACTGTGTTCGTTCACGTGTTGTTTTGTCAGCTGTGCCAGCTCTGCAGTCGTGTCTGCGGTTGATCGTTTGCTGCTCCGCGCTGCCTTCAGTGATCACGTTTCCCGACCTTCAGCATCCACCGAGTTCCTAGCTGTTTCGTGCTGCGCTTTTCGTCGAGGGTCGAGCTGTTGACCTCAGGTCTGCCGTCGGCATGCTAGCGGAATCGTGGAAGGCGGTTACGCAAGAGACTCTGCGGAACTGTTTTCACCACGCGGGCTTCACACTCGACGACGGCCGTCTCACCCTAAGTGGACAGAGTGTGTGACGAACTGCCTTCCGCGGACGTTGCCTTCGACGATCTGCGCGCTGCCGGCGTGTCGATGCCAGCCGGGATAACCTTTGAGGGCTTCGCCGACGCTGACATAGACCTCGAGCTATGTGCGGAGTTGACCGATGACGAAATCATTCGTCAAGTTACGGAAGATTCCGACGACTCCGACACCGAGAACGAAGAGCCAGCTCCTACACAGCCAACGAGCTCAGAGTTGATGCGAGCACTGATGACACTGTCATCGGTGTACAGTGGCAACATGACGTTGACTGAAATTGAGGCAGACATGATCGTGGGCAAGCGGAACACTGTGCAAAAGAAAATAAGCAACTTCTTTGCGCCCAAGTGCTGACCTATAAGGTAGCGCCGGCCACGTCGTCTTTTTTTTATATATATAAACGGCTCTTTTCAGAGACACCTAAACGATGCATTGGCTGAATTGCAATGGGAAGCTTGTACTCCGGCCGTGACCCTCTCCGTCAGCGAAAAATACCTACCAAAAAGGTGCGTTTTCACGTGCATTCGTTTTTCCGGACTGCCCGATTTTCCGGACGTTTTCGCGGTCCCTTGAGGGTCCGGGAAATCGGACGTCGACTGTATTGAAATGGAAATATATCAAAATCGGAAAGACTTTGGAGTGTGCATTTGTCATTTGAAATTGAAATGCAGGCCTTGCTACATAATGTGCATGATTACACTGAAACATCAAAAACAAGCATCCTCTCTAAGACTTGCTGATGGCATTGTGTTTGGCACGGACAATAACTGTCACAGAATTACATCCACCTGCGGTTTAACACTGCTTTGAAGGTTGCCCCCCAGTGCACCAAATGCCGCTCCTATCACCAAGGTCAGTCTTCCTGCTTCTGAGTCACGTGCATTGCAACAATGGCCTTCTGGGTGTTGATCGTGTGCATGTACCTTATACCATTTGGCTTTTAGTACCGAAGTGCTGCAGCCTCTTGTCGTTCCCCATGTGATTCTCACATTTTTTTTTTTGGTACAGGTGAGTCTAGTGGGAGCAGCACCCGTTACTGCTCAGGGCACTACCATCCTGGCTCCTGTTGTGGTGGCCCCAGTTGCATCCGTGGTTGCCCCCCCACCGCCACCACCACCGCCGCCGCCGCCACCACCTCCCCCACCCCCTGCCTCATCTCCGGCTGGGGTTACCCCCATGGCAGTCTTGCCACAGCCCCCGCAGCCACCGGCCAGTCTGACTGGTGGCCCCGGTGCTGTGCCGCCACCACCACCACCACCACCACCGCACCTCCCACCACCGGGAGGGCCTCCTCCGGGGTTGCCTCCACCCGGCATACCACCTCCTCCTCGTGGTGCCCCTCCCAGGGGTCCACCGCCAGGACTACCTCCACCGGGAGTACCCCCGCCGGGACTGCCACCACCGGGACTGCCTCCGCCAGGACTGCCCCCACCGGGAGTGCCCCCACCAGGCGTACCCCCACCGGGTGTGCCACCACCAGGCATACTGCCACCCGCTCGTCCTCCGAGCGGCACTGGGATGCACCAAAGAACTGGTCCTGCACCGGTGAGCAAAATTTTGCAGTTGTCTTTGTGCCCAATGTTGAGCTTGACGTTTGACTGCATGACTTCAGAGTTGATGATGATGTATGCATAGTGGTTAATGGCCCAAAGGCCAGGCATGGCCAAAGAGTGCCAAGTTGCAACTGTGACTTGTGTGCTACTGGTGTGACGGATGCCTACAATGGTTTCCTTGCATGGCAGTCAGTGCCCCCCCCTTTTCTGTCCCTCAGTACCTCTTTCCCATAACAAGCTAAGTTTGGGCTTTGGTGAGGTGTAACACAGGAAAATGTCGTAAGGTGCAGGCAGTGGTCTCTTCTTTTCTTGTTGCGATTTCATCATTTAAAGGGGCTCTGCAGCTATACTTTATCCACGGAGCTCTGCATCACAACACGTTTATATTTATTTAAAAATATTTATTTAGAAGTACAGTAAAAGCTTGTTCATTCGGATTGCACGGGACCGGAAAAAATGTCCGAATTAACCAAATTCTGAATTATCGAAAGTATCAAGAAAACAATAAACAAATGTCTGTTACATCAATACACTTTCATTTTCTTGATGAATATGCAAATGCTGCACTTATTTTGCGTAAGAGCAGCGTAAAAGCCGCAATTTCTGTCATCTTGCGACTTCTTTCACAATGCAAAGTCGACGCAAAACTTCCATGTCTTATTTAGCCTGAAACGTGCTCTGCACTCCTTCCTAATTACTACCACCACACCACTACCATGCGCACGCGACCAACGTTACTAGAACAAACTCAGTTTAAAAGCTCCGCCGGAGAGGCGGTCCGCGTGGCGGTCGTGAGAACTAGTGGCGCTGCAGTCATGTCTAGCTCCCGCTGCTGGCGCTTGTTGTGATCGGCGCCGCCGGTGTACGAGCGCACGTGGGTTGCAGCGACGTCTGCGTTTTGTTTGCTCGTCATTTTTGCGACTCTTCTTGACCAGGCTTAGCGTCTTGTACGAAGACACATGCATGATGTACGAAGCGTAACGAGGGCGAACAGATTCACTGTGCGGTATGCCGACTTGCTTTGCGCCGGGCTGCAAGAGCGGCTACCGTAACGACGACTCCGCTTCACGACACTTCTTCGGACCTCCAAAAGACCCTACGCCATTCAAGCTTTGCATCGCAAAGATAGGAAGGTGACTGCGAAATGCAAGGTCTGTGGCGTTCATTTTGAGAGTAACGACATTGTAAAGCACTATCGTCGTGTCGTTGCGGGACAAGAAGTTTTGATCCCACGTGGAAAGTGGGAACTCGCGCGCCGGTGCCGTGCCGCGCTTGTTCCCAGCACTTCCACCCCACATTTCAAAGCCAAAATGTTCGGGGTTTAGGCGCAAATCCCCCCCAAACCACACAGCGTCCCGCGAAAGCCCAGTGCCCAGTTTGGAGGAGCCGCCAGAAATAAAACAGCAAAACGAAAGGCAGGCGATTACCTATATACGCTATCGGGACTGAGAGTTGCATCACACTCACATTCGATCAGTTGTCAGCTGTCGCTATGCCTTCAAAGCAGTGGATTTTCGAGAGATTTTACGACGAGGTATCGAACAAGATGTGCGGAATATTTTACACTCGCCGGCTCGGGAACGGGCTGCTCAGCGCAAAAAATTTGACACAGTACACATAGAAAAGACGAGGACCAGCGCTGGTCCTCGTCTTTTCTATCTGTACCGTGTCAAATTTTTTGCGCTGAGCAGTTTAATAATGGAATACCAACTAGCCCAATCCCACACTTTGCTTCGGGAATGGAGACTTATTTGTGCAAAAGATAATTGTAGTTGACGAGCAGTTTAACTGCGTAGTGAACGGCTACAGCACGAAACGCAAGCGGCTGTCGTACAGTGTAAGAAGTGCTGTGGGCATGGAGCATCTGCTCGGTGAAGTTGAAAAACTGAAGTTGAATACTGACGACTCTTCTAGCGACAGAGTACGTGCGAATAACTGCTCGGTGCTCACATCACGGCCGATCTGTTCGAATTGTTTAAGGCACCGTATAAGGATGCGACGTAGAAAGATGAGACACCGAAAATACTACTATCCGCTGAAAAAATTGCTCAGAGACGACATCTATTCGATGTAATCGCACACTGAGATTTCATTTACCGAGTTCTCATAAAATTTTCCGATTTTGGGTCAGTATCCCTTTAACCGTCCGGAAAACGTGTCTTGTAAACATTGCAAAGCATTGGTGATGTTTTTCGAGAAAGTTTTTTTCAATAAATTGTAGACAACATGAGCACTGTTTTTCTAGAACGTTTTTGTATCTCGAGTAAGTACGCTTCTTTGTACACTATAAAGGCTTTTACAAACGTGTTGGGTTGTTCTTGGTCTAGATAAGACGGCAGCGGCTAAAATTGTAGTGGTAGTTATAAAAATTACGCTGAAAACCCTCATTCGCTTAGAAACTCCTATGCTTGGAAGTTAAGCGCAATGTAGACAGCTCAAATATTGTCACAGGGTCGTGACGTCGACGAAGGCAGCAGTCAGCAGGTCCGAGATGAAACTCTTTATTTGGCCGAACTAGTGGCCGGGAAACTGAAAGTCAAACTACAGCAATATACTGATAGCGTCGAACAGAGTGCCGACCATCGATCAATCTGACCAGCGGTCTAGCGCGTCGGCTTTTATACAGGCGCTATCGAACTTTCCAGCGATATCCCTGGTGGTGGCGTTATCTCTCGACAAAGCTGGAGCATGCGGCACGCAATCTTACCAAAACGATCTACTACAATCGCGAAGCTTCTCTAACACTGCTTCGCGGACAGCGTCGAGCGTTGATAACCGTCCTTGCTGGTCCAACCCAAAAAACAACAAAATAAAACAAGAAGTGGGCGTGGCAATATAGACCGAACATCGATTCTTAGCCAATCAATGAAGAACGTACGCAGGCCAATGCATACAGACGACCTTATGCATATCCACCTAAGTATCCACCTACCTAGTACAATAAGAAAGTTGCCGCGCAGTTGCCGCGAGCAACTGCGCGGCGGACCGCAGCGTTATGCCGTGGCAGCAGACAACGCGCCGATAGTGGCGCGAGACGAAACTGCAGCGCCGCTAGTTCTCGCGACCGCCGTTCGGACCACCCTCCTCCGCTGGCGGAGATACGGAGCTTTGAAACTGAGTTTGTTCTAGTAACGTTGCACGCGACGATACTTTTTTTCGCCGGTAAACGAAAGAAATTTGCTGCGGCCGCTAAAGCCTTGGTCACCAACAACGCAATTATGAATGGCAACCACGCCTTTTTGAACACCTGCGGCCAACGAGGTGTGGTGGCAAGCGCAAATAGGCATGAAGCGTTCAGGCTTTCCTGTCGTGACCGTGTGGTTTGCAATGACAACGATGGCAATGCGGACTTCACCGTATCGTTTCGGTTGTCCGCGAATGTCGTTTTCGCTCGTTTGCGGCACTTCGCGTTCAGTGCAGTCCCAGGCTCGTTCGAATTAACCAGGTTGTAGCCAGTTACAACTGAATTAATGAGAGTTTGATTCCAGTAAACAATGTATATACAGTCGAACCCGGGTATATCGAACTCGCCAAAAAACGTTTATTAGTTCGATATATGGCATAATTCGATATAGGCCCACTATAGGATTTTGACACAAAGGCACATAACAATAAGAAAAGTACTTTATTAAGGGGAGATGCGGGTCGAAAAACGCGAGTTTTCTAAAAAATTATCGATTTTTTGTTTTCACCTGTTTTGTTAAGATTAGTACCTCTACTGTTCTGAAAAAAAAAAATCAATGCCGAAACTCAACTGGAAACGCTTTAAAATTGCGTCTAAAGAGCACAAGGTGGCTGTCAAAAGGCCGAAAGTGTGTCATCTTCGAGCACCTTGCCGCCGATAATGCGCCGCCGCTCGCCATTGTCGACCGCATGAGGCGAAGAGCCGAGCCTCACTGTTCAAATAACGACGGTTTCCCGCGCTGCTGCAGCGCAAGAAATAATAAAGAGACGCACGCCTTTGCCGCCTTTTTCGAGCGCCGCGACTGGCTTTAAATCACATGGTACGGATCGCGAGCCGCCATTGGCCGCTGCGCGCCTGTGTGTGCTGTGAAGCCTACTTGCAGGATCCGTGTCTCGTCGAGCAGCGCAGCTGAACAGCGCTTTTCTCGAGTGCTTATCCGTTATTGATGAAGAAAGCCGTAGGAAGCGCGGTCACCGGCCTGTGAAGTTTCACGCGACGCACAAATTTCGAGTACGCCGGCGCAAATCAAAGCCGAACACTCAAACCACGAAAAGATCATCTGCTGCCGCAAGGCGTAGTGGCAGTGACGCCGATGCGTCTGACGAGTTTGCCGCGGCATTCGAATGTGTGAGTGCCTCCCAGAAAAAGATCGGACTCTTCGAAGACGAAGAAAAATCACAGGACGACGAGTCTTCGTTGATTGCTGATATGACAGCACTGAACATGTTGGTTTAATCGAGGGCACTCCAGTTTTGAACGTGTTCTGGAAGAGCTTGGCGTGCTCCCGCCTCATGATCTGGTTGCTCTTGGCACATCACGGGACAGCACACGTCAGAAAAAAATGTCTCAAAAACTAACGGGAGAAGCAAGGGCTCGTCGGCGTGCGCTGAAGAAAAAATCACTTGTCGAGGAGTCAGCTCGAAAGAGCTGTGAGGGCCAAACCTATGGTGCTGGCGCATTTTAATGGCAGTGGCCACTACAAGGAGGATTGCTCTTTCTTGTGTACAAATTTAGTTGCATTCAATGACATCTTTGATAAATAAACATGCAATTTTGACTTTAAAACACGTTTTTCTCAAAATGCAAATTTTGCCATTTTTGTCAATGTGCCCCTCCTTTTTCGGGTACTTCTGGTGCTCAGATCTGCATGAAATTTTTCCTGAATTTTTTCCAAAGTATGTTAAATGCAATTATCTTGTTTAAGTTTCAATATTCTTATTATATAATAAAAAAAAGTTATGTAAACTTTTACTAGGGTAGGAGAAATATGAACTTCCCACGTTAAAATTTTTCACGTCTAGTACATATTTTGTATGGACTTCCTAATTAGTTATTTGCATTCCACACTTTATTTGAAACATTATGAACTATCAATTGTAAAAAATTATTGAAGTTTAGGTCTGAAAAGAGGGGGGGCAAAAGGCTTAAGTTTTTCACTTTGTCATGTTGCAGAACTAAAAGTATGCAACTTGCAAGAAAACTAATTATATATTTGAAATCAGCATAAATAGTTCTATAAGCAGATCAAGTTTCATTGCTCTATGGTGAATATTAAAGAAAAAGTGTCTTCGAGTAGCATCTCCCCTTAATATGGTGGCTTACTTGCGTGCCCTACTTTGGAACAAAATAGTCCTGGATTTTCTTCTGTGTCAACGACTTCGCTGCCTGCGACAGCACGCACGCCTCCACGTTGTCCAACGAGTCAGAGCAGCTGAGGCCGCAACCTTCCACATTCACGCAACAGCGCCGGACCAACGCAAGTGCACTTAATCACTTCGGAGGATGTAGGCAATGGGCCATCGTCAATTTCCTTATTGCTGTCGCTTTGGCTCGTGGTCGGCACGACGTCTGCAACGTAGTCCTCATCTTGTAGCTCACCCATGATGGCGACATCATCGTCCGCACTGACGAACTCGTCGAATGTCGATCCGGCGATAGCTCCCGGGAACTCTGCCAGCTCGCTCCAAACTTCGGCGGAAACACCTGCGGTGTCTTCAGTGCTGTCATCGGAATTTGGGGTGTCATCACCAGGCATGCGGAAGCCGGCATGCCTAAAGCAGTTCTGGATCGTCTCCTTCGTGACATCTGCCCACGATCTACTCAACATAGAAAGAGCTCCGAGCAAGTCGATCTTAAGCTCCCTGCCGACACGAAGGTTCTGCAGCAGCCTCTCCACCAGGCGCTTTCGATAGCCGGCTTTCAGTGCGCGTATATAACGCCTTGATCCAGTGGTTGCAGTACAGACGTAGTGTTTGGGGGCAAAAAACGCAGCTCGATGTTGCTGAAGGTCGTACTGCAGTGGTGCGACGAACAGTTGTCCACGAGCAGGCACACCTTGCGATTTTCGCCTACCAAATCATCATTCCACGACGATAGCCACCTGCCGAAAATCTCCCCGGTCATCCACGCTTTTGAGTTTGCTCGGTAGGTAACTGGAAGCGACAGCGCATTTCGAAAACACCGCGGTGCCGTGCTTTTCCCGATAACCAGAGGTCGAAGCTGTTTCGATCCGTCTAAATTAGCTGCCAACAGCACGGACACATGAGCTTTGTTTGCCTTGCCGCCGCAAGTCTTGTCGCCACTGACACGCAAGTGTCTTGTTTGGCAACATTTGCCAAAATAGAGCGGTTTCATCCGCATTGAAGATATCTTGGGCTTGATATCTTGCTGCGATATCTCACCAGTTTTCCTCGAGCCATTTGTCTATGCTGTCCAGGTCCGCCGCTCTGCTTTCACCTGTAACAGCTTTGCCAACGATGTCGTGCCGTTCTTTGAACCGTTGGAGCCAGCCTGAACCGCCTTGGAAATCGTTCCTGTCAAGCAGGAAAGCAAGGTCCTTGGCTTTCTGCTCGATCATAGGGCCGGACACAGGGATGTTTCGCGACCGAACGTCCACAAACCATTTGTAAATGGCCGCTTCAACATCTTCGTACACAGCAGTGCGCACACGTCGGGCGCCACGGGCACCTGGCCTTTTGTCCGACTTGGCCCTGATGTCTGCCTTGTTCTTCAGGATAGTACTCAAGGTGCTTCTTGGAATTTTGTACTGCGGCGGCGATGTCGGACTTCTTTTCACCGCGCTCGACCCGATTTATGATTTCGAGTTCCGCGGCGAACGGCAAATTCTGCCTCTTTGCACAAGCCATGACGACAGCGCGCCAATGAAGTTCACAGAGCACCAACAGGCAACACCACCAGCACGGACCACGCTGAATGAGGATTCGAGGAAAACAGGCAGCAGCAGGCACACAAGCATAAAGAAAGAAAAAATGGCACTCACTTCTACCGCCTCCGCGCCTCGGAGAAAGCACGACGGCCTCTGATTGGCTGTAAGCGCTGCGAGCGGGCCAGGATCATTTCTTGCAGGGGGGTGTTCGCCCGTGCACAACCGGGTTTAAACCGCTTTTTCTAGGGTGGCGGCGGCAGTTTTCCCCGCCACCGCGAGGGAAAGCCAACTTGCTGGGACACTTTTGAGGCACGTGGAGTTTGATATATCGGTTGTCGTTGCTATTTTCGTTCGCTGTAACAGTAACTTTTGCTATATATTCTCAATGTAAATTTACCGTGTTTAGAAATTGTTCGATATACGGGATAATTTGATATAAACGGGTTCGATATAGTCGGGCTCGACTGTACTGGCCATGAATTGTTTCACTATAGCAGAGTCCTTCAATGCTTTTATGGTCCCGAAACTTCGCCTACAGTTTCATACAGGGACAGAGGCGGCCGCTAGGGTCGCCGCGGTCGATGCGGGGGCATTCGTGCGCGTGCGCTGGGCTCGACTGAATGCTGTGCCGGTTCGAGGTAAGGGTTTAACATGCATCAAACCGCAATATTTCAACTACTACTCATACTTCACCTGACAAATGATGTGTTAGTCACATACGCGTGTAAGAAACGTACTTTCGCATGTTTTTTTTTTCTTTTCTTTTTTTTTAATATCAAGGCTGCCATTTGTGGGGATTGAGGCTTGCCCATCGCCATTGCGCTGGTTTTCGCCTATTTCTGCCATCCCCACGTCCGATCATGCCGTTCCTCTCCTCCGCCGTCTTATGGCGCTGGGCGAGCGGGGAGTGACGTTAACCTCCTCTCTCCCGGCGCCGGACCTCGACGGGGGGCGCTGCGCTCGAGTTTCGCGTCTCGCGAGACGTTTCGTGCGGCGGAAGAGGAGACCCTCTCTGGACCTCGTAGGGTAAGCGCGTATTTTCTCTCCCGTCCGTCGGCTCCTCGTTTGGGCTCGCTCGGACGGAACTCGCTAACGGTGCCTTGCGCCAGCGGCGAGCGCTTACCTTACGTTGTCCTTTTCCGAACGCTAGGCTGAAGAGTGGTGCGGTGCATTCGCGCGTGGTCATACTACGCCGAAACCGTACTTATCGAAGCCAACGCGAGCGGTGTTTGCCCTCACTCAAGCGATCGGGCCCTGTGGTCGCGGATCGTAAGAGTGCGCAGCATAGTCGTGAGGGACCCGTTTTCCCTTAGTGGCGTGTCGCCGTGAGCCCGTTGCCCGCGGAGACCTGCTAGCGGCACCCTTTGTGTTGGACTTTCGCCCGTGGCGTGGTTAAGCCTGTTTTTGCTTCTCCCGCCGCCTTTGGGAGCGGGCGTTGTAAGGTGTTTTGTGGTGTTGCCGCAGGCAATAAACTGTTGCGGATCTCGAGAGCAGTACTGTGTACTTGCCGCGTTGCGCTCGGTGCCTTTGCGCTCGAACGTACGTGTGCAGCGGCGCGCTAGTTCACGCGAGGCGACGGCAAACGCGGCCCTGTGGCTCGCTAAGTCCGAACCCACGCTAGTGGCCGTACTCCTGTGAAGTACGTGCACACTACACATTAATACAGTCGTGCCGACGCAGCAATATTAGCTGTATATGTTGTTCCAGCAAGGTTCCTTACCTCGAGCAGTGGAGCACGAGAGTATTTATTCAGGCACGGGATATTTAACTAGACTTGTGACACCGCACAAGCCTTACAAACCCACCAATTCGCAAACTGAAGTCTCATAGCTACAGTTGAGCCAGCACCGATTGCGCTATTTACAATCAGGCAGTCTACACCGCGGGGGTTTAACATGGCCGCATTACAAAAAGGAAAAGCTCTACATTCCTATGTTTACAGTTAATAAAAGCTAACTTCACTTCGCTGCAGCCTACCTCACAGAGCTTTGGCAACACTTGAAATCGGGAGTGACAAAGGTTTCGCAAGTTATAACGTCCGTGTGCCGCATGAACACCAGCTGATCTCTAGTACCTAACCTAGCCTTAACTCCGAGTTTGTAACCACGTTTTGTCCATTTTCTGTGAGTAACTTTGGCAATTTCATGTTACGTGGGAGCAAAGTGTGTCGCACTTTATATTGTGCAGCGTTGCAAAGGCACTAGGGTATCTCCAATCTTCACGCTCGTGGTACCTTTACAAATAAGAACGTGCGTTAGTTTGACTGCTTAGATGGGCTACGTCTGCACCGCGTGATGCAACGATTTTCTTAATGTAGACTGCACAGGGGAGACTAGATTAACTGAAACGAAACCGCATTTCGCTAATTTAGAAAAAATAAGCACATGTATTCACAAGCAGAGCTCTGTTGCGCTTTCGAATTATTCGGAACGTGGAAAACTTAATATGGGGCAAAATGCCCAAAAATGTGTCAAGGTGAGGAAACACTAACACCCTTTGCAGTCCATACTTCACTATAATTGCTTATTTCTGTGCACATGTTTGATAACATCCCACTGTCGAGCCACTAATTTACAGTAAACAAAGCAAGAATGCTACGATTGAAAGAGAAAGATAGAAAAACTTTTATTGAAAAAATACCTCAGAAAACAGAAGGCTACGAGCAAAACTTTCCTAGCGTAGGAAAACTCTCTGCACTGCCAGTACATGGAGGGAGCAAGCTAATGCATGAAACAAGGAAATCTCTGAAGTACGATATAAAAAAAATTAGCTTAGTTGACATTCAGTCAATAAAAATAGAAAAAAACTGTTTTTTTTAACAACAGCAAACAAGGAAACAATGCAAAGCATTTAATAAGCAGGAAAGAACCTAAAACACTATTCTAAAAAGACAGGGCGTGCAAACACGGACACAAGAAGTCACGTTCCACAAATGCCACCACAAACGGCGTATGTGACGTCGTGACTTCTTTCTTGTGTCCGTGTCTGCACGCCGTGTCTTTTTAGAATGAATACTTGCCAACTAGCTCAGCTCTCTGTTATTCTAAAAAACTAGCAAGCTGCGAAAGAAACAGCGCCGGCCCGCAACTTTGCCTTCTCGCGTTGCAAAGACACATTTTTTCCATTCACTATGAAGTCGTCCGTTCGAATAACGTCGGTGGCGTCAAAACGTTTCTCGCACACTCTGACATGTTCAGAATCGAAGGTAAATCCGCCAGCTTCCTGTCGCGGTATTGCACGCTTCCATTCATCCCTCTCATCGCCGTTCCTCGGCAAACTAAACGACGACGCCTTTCTGCTCGTACCTCTGTAGCCGGAGCGACAACCCGGTACACCGCAAGTTTTCGGCATCGTCACTCACGTACACCATCCTTGTCCTTGCACACATTTCTCACACCCGTCAGTCACACAAATTCAGAAGCAACGAGGGAAACTGAACGCTGGTGCCACCGGATTCCTCAGGTCCCCAGCTCTCCCTACGCAGCGAAGCTCTCCTCAATGCCCCCCTGTGCGCTCCTAGCGCTGCCGCGCGGCAGCTGCGGCAACATAGCAAGCTCTCCCCATAGCGTTACAGAGGAGTTTCGTGACCAGAAAAGCATTGAAGGACTCTGCTATAGGCCTGGCTTTATTGTTGACATGTGCATGCTGCTCATCACATTTATGAACAGATGCAACCTTTATGCCTTTGTATGTTTGTTCCATTTCTTATTGGAAGCAAAAATGATAGGCTCCCTGCGTGTTGTTTTTGTTAGTGTGCTGGCGCCTTAGTGGGCCCTTCTAAGGGCACGAAGGGGTATCTTACTTATGACTCCATTGTAACTCAGAAGAACCTTGTATGAGGGTTGAATTTACGAAGGCATCCAAACCTTTTGGTTCAGTGTATGCCAGCAAACTGGCTGGATAGAATGCAGTTGAACGAGACGGCTCGAAGTGGCATATAGCTTTTTTTCACCTTGTGTTATTGTAAAGCCAGCCACAGGATTATTCATTCTACGATGTTATGTATGTGTGACAGAGCTAAGACTCTCTGCCAGAGATCCAACAAAGTTCAGGTATGGAAAAGAAATATTTAATACTTTTTTATTTATTTCATTTATAACACTGCAGGCCCCAGTAAGGGCTCAAACAGGAGGGGCGTAGGTTGCATAGAGGGTGAAAAGGTGCATTAATGCAAAAGCAAATTCAGAGAAAAACTGAATAATACAATCCAACAAGGAGTTGTAAAATGCGGTGCAAAATAAAAACTAGTAACAAAAAGAATTAGCAACGTTGAATGAAACAGTATTAGAGGAGCAAATAATATGTATTTACATAGTATGTAGAAGGTACGAACAAAACAAAACACATTTTACATATAATTTGTGCTGTAGCATCAGTAGTGCAGGGACATGCTTCAGGCAAGTTGTTCCAGTCTGTTATGGTACAGGGAATGAATGAATACTTCAAAAGGTTATCTTTTGTGGAATAAGGTGTTAATGGTTCAGCATGGCGGTGCCTTCAGCGTGTTTCAAGTGGATTAAAAAGAAGGTGCATGCCAAGAGAGAAATGTTTTTTTTTTCTCAGCAAGAAAAGGAACTTTGTCTGCGAACCTTGCACTGTAATTGCAACGTTTAAATGTTATGAGTTAGTGTTAGGGTCGTGGGAAAGTGTTAGGGTATTTGGCAAAAATGAATTTTACTGCTTTGCATTGTATCATTTCCAGTGTGTCAGTGTTATGTTTAGTGACTCGCAATACATGCATATTCCAATTTAGGGCTGGTAAGTGAGCAGTAAGGTTTTAAATCAAATGTTATGGGGTGCCTCTTTTAATTATTGCCTCAGAAAACAAAGCTTTTGGAAATGTGTATGTATATTATATGAATAAATAAATAATGAATATATGTCAACAAATT
The DNA here is from genome assembly GCF_013339695.2 of Rhipicephalus sanguineus. Lineage (NCBI taxonomy): Eukaryota > Metazoa > Arthropoda > Arachnida > Ixodida > Ixodidae > Rhipicephalus > Rhipicephalus sanguineus. The sequence continues at coordinate 112,348,829 of NC_051177.1, forward strand.
CGGGTGCAGTTTATATGCGAATTTCAGTGCGCAGGTTGGTTTTGCAGCACTGCTTTGAGACCGTTATTCATGTTACCCCCGGCCACATTGACTGTTTGGAACACTATGGGGTTCAACCTAGTCCTCTAGTTCAACCAACTTCCGGAAAACAACCGCTAGCAGCAATGAAATGGAACGCGCCAGCCACCATATGCCGCCGTGTTGACATGGTGCAAGCGGTTGGCGAATGCGAAACCGTGGAGAGCTGCCGTCAGAGGAAAGGAGAGTGAAGATCAAAAGATAGAAAATTTGATGTGCAGGCGGCTCTTGTTTTGTTTGTTATTTACTTAATGCTTTCAGCGACAGGGAGAAATTCACCCTATACGGTTAGACCTGGCCAACACGAGGCGCCCCTCCCTTCTGGTCTTTTAGTGGTCTGGCTATCTGTTCGTGGTGCTGCCCTTCCCAGCCATGCCGAAGAGAAAGACACCCAGGAGTGCGTCGATTCGACAGTGGACACTTGACTCGCCATGCTACAGAATAAAAGGAGAGACCGTGCCCTGTGAACCGTGCGGGAAAGAGGATAATTGCACGGTTATGTTCAACTGTTGATGCCTGTGTGCCATCATAAATGATAACTTTTTTTTTGCTTTCCTGTTGTAGATACAGGTCGCACACATCTTTGTTTTGAAATTATTTGCACTTGCGTAAAACTTTATTTTGCCTACGTTTACGTCGTTGGATGCCTAAAACGTGCTTTTGCATGCCTATTTTTGGCGCCTAAAACGTTGTTTTGCCTGCCTATCTTTGGTGCCTAAAAACACGCTTTTTTTAGTGCCTAAAAATTTGACCTCTAGAGATAAGTCAATAAAAAATCAATCGATTCTTTCATTTTCGCAGCCGCTGCCGCCGCCACCCGGAATGGCCTCCGGGGACAAGATGGACACCACAGTATCCGTCCCCGAGGTGTCCAATGTGGAAATCCCACAAGTCATTGAGGAGATCTTTGCCAACACGTCCGAACGAGCTCAGGAGCTGGCCCTGGCACCGCCAGAGCCTCCCGCTGAGAAACCAGGTATGCCTCCATATTAATGTCTTAGTTGGAAGGAAGAGTTTACTCTTGTGAGACAGTGGGACATATGCATGCCACTTGTGGCATGGTTGCTCTTCTTTGTTAATCTGCTACGGAGCTTGTTGCACCATTTGTGAGATATTAGGTATTTACACAATACCTTTTGTTTACTATATGATTGTGAATATAGACACACTCATGAAGTGGGCATCAATTCTCTCTTTTTTTTTTTTTTTTTTCAAAGAAGTGTTTGACGGGAAGTTGTGTTAAGAAGCAATCACATTTTTGTGTGGAAATTGGTTAGGCTTGGCTCTGCCACTTTTTCTCAGCACAACCTTTCTCTTTATTCTGTTTATGATATTGTTACATATTTGCAATTACAATGAACTCTCACTTGAGTGAACTTCAAGGAACCCCAAAGAAATAGTTCACTGAACTGAATATTCACTAGAATATGGTACAGCATAGGGCGCAGCAGACATAGTCAGAAAATGTGAAATGCATTGTGGAATTCTGTACATCAATGTGTGTAAAGCTCGTAATAGCTGCACCGCTGTCTCTCACGTTGAAAAAAAAAACTGCGATTTTCATTTGCACTGGTTCTCTTAAAGCACAAGAAGTAAAAAAGCTGTACAGAAACTCTGTTTTTGTGCACTTCCTCTGGCACAGTTAGTTCCTGAGACACAAAGTCTCTCAACTGTCCAAAGGATCCTACAGCCCTGGCTATATAATAGTTCCAGGATTTGTATCTTCCACTGCCATTGCATATGTACCTCATCGCATTCTTGTTGGGGATGAACACTGGAAATGATTTTCAGGTCTGACAGATTCCAGATCTGATATAGCCCTGGTTTACTGATCAAGTTCATACGAATGAAATAGTTATTTGCTATTCAGAGATTTGTTGAACTGAAAGATTTTTTTCAGTATGCGCAGGAAAAGTGCGGGGAATTTTCTAAAAGTTTGTTATTTTGAAATATTTGTTAAATTGACATTTGCACAAGTGAGAGTTTACAGTAGTGACAACGTATTTGCAATTTCAAAAAGCCGTGACAGATGTGTGACTTTGACTTGGCAGCCGCATTTTCGATGGAGACGACAGTGCTAGAGGCTCGTGTACTTGGATTCAGGTGCACGTTGAAGAACCCCAGGTGGTCCATTTCCGGAGCCCTCCACTACGGCATCCCTCATAATCATATCGTGGTTTTGGAACGTAAAAACCCAACAATTATTATTATATGATGCAAGACTCTTATCCCTCTGGCAACCTTGTCACTGTCTTCGTTGTCCAGCCTACAAGGTCAACCCCTATATTCCAGCATTAACAAATCTTGTTAATTTTGCTGTTATATGGAGGCTTACCGCCCAGGAGACTCGAGATTTATTCTACAGCATTCCAGTTTATTCTACGAGCAAAGTGTCCAGTGACTTACAGGATCTTCAAATGCCTTCAACATGGTCGTTGGCTCTGCTGGACAGTTGAAAGTGAATGGAGTTCGTGTGTTTCCTTTGCTCTCTGTGTCCTCATTTGTTGCGTGCATGCAGAAATTTCATAATGAATGCCAGCCAGTGAGAAGTTCAGATTTTCGTTCTTGTGAGTTGTCCGTAGCACTAGGTGAAGTTAATGATTACAATTCCGTATCCTCTGTCAGTTGGACACACCCCGTCCCTGCACATTGGTCAGCCTCGCATGGGCAATGAGGCAGCTACTGTCCCACCTGTTCTAGGAGTAATGATTGCTCTAGAAAAATGCAAATTGCATTTCATTGTCTTCACCGAATAGACAGCTGTTGTCATTAAATATACATTTTTACAATGTAGCAGACAGTGGTCAGCGATGGTTTGAATTACATGTTTGCAAGAATTATTGTTTGAACACTGATGGAGTGTTTGCCTTCGTAGTGGTGGGGAGCATACATGATAGGCGTTTTCACATAGTAGCAGATGGCTGAAAAATGGTTTTCTTTCAGCATCCAAGAAAGCGCAGCCACCAAGCAAGCCCAGACTCGTGGCCATGGACGAAGGGGACGACGAGGACGATGAGGAGCAGGAAGGGACCAAGACGTCCACGGAGGTTGGTTGCTTGTGCGATCTGCCTTGTTCATTTTCCAGTGCTGCCTTCTGACATTTTGGTAGGGGAGTGGAGCTTTGCGGGGTGATCCGGGAATGAAAACCAGAACGAAAGCCTCAGAGATGAAAAGGCGTGCACAGACCCTACCAGAGCGTTTCGCGTTTTCCCTGCCAGAGGTATGGCGTGTGCACCTTGGCACCGTGAGAAAGGCGGATTGTCACAGCTGGGCCTCTTGCTGCCCTGCTTAGGGGTCGGAGATGAAAGGCTTCGTATAGTGGTACAGTATGCTCTCTATAATTCAAACTCGAGGAGATCCCAGAATTGTATTTGAATCATCAGAAGTTCTTGTAAGTACGACCCAGGGCAACACACAAGCATGTGCTGTAAGGAAACAGTCACACGTACATACCTACTACCTGGGGACTTCAAAAGTTGAAAAATTTAAGTTGGGGTATAGAAGGGGGTGTGACGAAAGAAAACTGGTGTGTTTTTATTGTCTCTCAGGGGGTTGCAGCAACAGCCTGACAGCTCTGAATGGTTGCCAGTAGAGTTTTTAGACGCCGGTGATCATACTGGCACTCGTTATTAAACGGCGCATGCACATGTGTGCGATTGAGGGACTAATGTGCTGTGGTTCATGATACAGTAAAAGCTCGTTAATTCGGATTTCTAGGGACCGGAAAAAATGTCCGAATTAACCGAATGTCCGAATTATCGAATGGTCGAAATAAACACAATAAATGCACGAGTTTTTTCAACATACCTTTACTTAACAAAGTAATCGCGGATGCTTGTCTGTTTTCGAGCAGAAATTCGCGCGGACACAATTTTTCTGAGCCCTTCAAGGTGCTCGCATGATGTCTGCAGTACCGCAAAAGTTTCACCCGTCATCCACGCTTTTCGGTTGGCACGGTAATCCACGGGAAGATTGTTGATGTTCTTAAAGCAGCGTGGCTTTTGAACCTTTCCGATAACGAGAAGCGGCAAGCGCTCTGTTCCCGTCACGTTGGCGGATAAAAGTACGGTTACTCGTTCCTTGCTTCTTGCCGCCGATTGAAGGATCCCCTTTCATCACTCTTCATCACTTCTTGTCGGGAGAGCCCGTTATTCAGAGCACGCAAAATTTCTACTTTGGTGGTGAAGTCCTTGGTCTCGTACTTGGGCCGCTTCGCCGGCGTTGCCATCGGCAGAGAGTGCGGTCGCACGAGAAGTCAGCACAAAAGCACCAGCAACGATCAAGCTAAAGGAGCCGTACTGAAACGTTCCTCGATAAATCGGCGATCAACGATGCAGCACACCAACGGGAACAAAGCAACAAAACCCACACGCTATACACACGCGAAAAAAAGGCGTTCAACCAGTCTCAATCCAAGCCAAGTCGATAATTGATGTCCATGGCGATGCTGCGTTTAAGCTTCACTTTTGTTCCGAATTGTTCTTTTTTCGTTTTCGAGCCTTGCCAGCGGCCCGAAAGTCGCCGAATTATCCGATTTGCGGTCAAATCTGTCCGAAATAACGAGCGCCCAGTCTCATAGAGTGATGCGTATATTTACAGGGACCAGATGACGTGTCCGAATTAACCGATTTTCCAAATTAACGAGAGTCGAATTAACGAGCTTTTACTGTAGCTGGTAGCCCCTTCTGAATCTGCGTATGCTTTTTCGCATGACGCTAGTGTACTGTGGCAAAAGTGACATAAGTATTTTGCCTACGATAGACCAAGGCCAGGCTGTCTTGGATTTTTTTTTCTTCCTCAGTCAACACATAATTGTCGGTATGCACAGTTTGGCTAGTTTGGGCGCTTTGTAGGCAGGCTTTATTTGTGACTGTTAGTGATATAAGAACACAAACATTCAGCTAGAAGCAACAAAGGCAGTAGATATTTTCTTGCATGGACAAACAAGAAGTTTGAATTGAACGAACTTATGCAACGGAGCAGTTTGAAATTAAGCGGCTTTAAAATAAACTGTAAACGTGCCTCAGGTGAGGCGCATAGCTCTATCAGCAAGGGCTGTAAATTATGCGATTGTGTTGTCACACAAAGTGTCAGCTTTGCCGGGATTGATCTTGCACATGCAGTCGAAGAACAAGAAGAAGAAAAAGAAGAAGAAGAAGCGTGCTCAGCGAAGGCAGCAGCAGCAGCAGCAACAAAAGCAGGACGATGCGGACAAGAAAGCGGCCGACGAGAAGAAGGAAGGCGACAAGGGGGAGAAAGAGGACGTGGACGTGGAGTGAGTCGGAATTTTCGCCTCTTCTGACTGCTAGTTTGTGTTCTCAAAATGATCTCCAGCACTTCCATGGAAAAGCTCTGCGTTTATGGTATAATCTGTGGTCACTATTCTTCTGCCACACAGTGTTAATCTTTGTAGACACACGTTCTCGTCATTCATATATGAGAAGCGAAATCTTCCTATCCAACGAAAAGCTTGCATTTTATGTGGCTGTGCATTTCATCTGGCTGCATCAGTGTACAGTCATATAGTGAACCTACATATAACAAACTGTTGCGTATATTGGACAGTTTTAAAAACTCCTTCAATATATTTTCGACATATAAAGTATTTTATACATAAAATTACGTTTATGTGGAACTTTTCTGCACTCTCCTTCAGATTCATTATATCTGGGTTCAACTATATCGCAGGAGTGAAACGAGCCAGTATGTCGTGATGTCATGCATTAACCTCTCAGATACCCTAAATGCTCAAACTGTTCCCTTGAAACAATTGTTACGGTAGTAAGCTATTTAGGGCGCTCTGCCACTTGTTAGTCCGTATTTTTTTTGAGTGATTATAGTGCTTAGACCTTCTAACGCAAAAAAAAAAAAAACAAAACAGAAGAAATCCCAAGAAATGTTGCGTTGATACTCGAGGTCAATTGTGCAAGACCTCTTTCCACATGCAAACTCTTCATGCAGTCACTGATCCCAACATGCTTGAGTTTTTCTTTCGTCAGGTACGTGCAGGAGACTATAGATTCCAAGGACCCATATTACTACCAGTTTCTGCTCATCTTTGAGAAGTTCAAGCTCCAAGAGCCGGAGAAGCCCAAGACCGACACCGGCCCTGTGACCGACCCTGCAGCCATCGCACAGAGGCTTTTGGAGCGCAAAAAGCCAGCCGACTTGGATGAGAAGGACGATGACGACGTGAGTGGTTGGCTTGCTTGTCATCCTGGATGTCGTTGTTTTGCTTTTCGGGACCTTTGTGATGTTGCGTGGCACTGGCTGCTGGTCAGCTTCGTTCTGAGCCTTTAGCTTCTTTTACTTAATTTATCTGCATCTGAATAAGTAGGTAAAGTTAAAGGCTGTGTTGTAAGTCAACCATGTCTATGCCCATAGCATTGTATATAAGTTAGCTGGGACAGCTCGTTTTGAGTAGGTGGAAGGATGCAGTTTCGCTCACACCATTTTTATGGGAGCTTGCAGAGTAAGAGCCACACGTGACGCTAAACTAAATCTCTAAATGCATTGGCATGATTAGTTTGCTTGCTTAACCGGATCAAGTGGCCTTTTGTGCTCTTGCCTACAGATGCATTTCGTGCACAGCATCCTAGCCACACGTATGAGACATGCACTAGTATTTACAGGACTGTGGTTCTTGCCGCTCCTAGCTGACTAGAAAGGCTGTTGTTTATTTTTTCTATGACATACAGCATTGTTGTATCCTACCATCACAATGTGAGCAGTAGTTCCCGACTGCAGTTTGCAAGCTTCAAAAGCATGCTTGGCCGACTCCAGATTGTGATTGCACTAGATGTATAGTGCATCAGTGACTATTCAGTCATCCTTGCCTGTGTTCTTAATTTATTGCATTAATCTAGAAACTGGCAGGCAAGAACTGTAGTTTTGGCAACTTCTACAAAGTTGGTAATAAGTTAATGGCCGTTTTATCTGCAGATGTGCTGCGAGTTAGATTAATAGATCTGTGGAATTTTTTTTTTCTCTGTATAGAGTTTTATCTTTGCATGATATGCAATGATACTATGATACTGCGTGTACAGGTGCCCATAAAATAATTCAGAGTGTCGGAGCGGTGGTCACTGGTCAGTGGAGCACGTCAGTGAAAAAGTAGTGCCAGGGTCTGCGCATGCGTGATATCTAGGCTTGTGCGAATAGTAAATTGTAGGTTCGAAGCAAATAGTTATTTTAGTCGAATAATTTCGAATCGAATTCGAATAGTATACATCGCATATTATAAAGAAAAATGAGCATATTTGTCATGACCAACCAACCTGCACAATGTTGTTTTAAAATTGTAACAAGGCATGTGCAAATATTCTTTTTGGTTCAAAGGAAGTGGAAGCAACTTTGAATAGCAGCAGGATTTGGCTTTCGGTAGAATGCAAGTGATAACCTGTAAAATATGTTACGTTTTAAAATTTACTATACTTGGAGCACCTAAGCCGATATAACAAGCTTTTAAACTTAAAAAATGATGAATCGATGTGAGGGTAATATGTTCATTTAACCTTGAAGTGGGGCTTCGCAGCAGTGTGGATTTTACCTGGAAAGATGTATTCACGGTATAGCACCCCTCCACTGCAGTGAAGCGATCTTTACAGGTGGGGTTACAACTGGACTAATATACACCTATTCATTCATTTCGAATACTTCGAAATTTTCAATAATTTAAATTCAAATCGAAGTGAATTCAAATACTGCATTATTTGTTCGAATATTCGCACAAGCCTAGTGATATCCCTAGCAAGCTCGCCTCGCTCCCCAGTGCATCAAGATAGGTGTTGCCTTGCTTCAAAAGAATGGAGTTTGCCTTTTAGCGTTTCACAGGGGGGCTGTGCAAATGGGGTCTCTCAAATGCTCTGTGCGCGCGGTGGAGCTTACGTGCCCGTGCATGCGCCTTAATCGGCATCAGCGCCTTTGAAAGCGAGATAATTCACTGGTTCATTAGTCACGAAATGTGACTGTCTGGTCGCCAGTCACTGACAGCACTTGCAGTAGCAAAAATCAGAAAGCGGCATACCACAATCTTATGTTCAATAAAGCATCTAAAAGTTAATTAAGCACCAAGTAACTAAGAGTAATTCAAGAGTCCCAAGACTACTTTATATAAATTAGAGTTATTAACAAGACCAAAACAGGGACATCAGACAACACCTTTATTAAAGCGTGCTAAAGTGTATTACTAATTAAATGAATGTAATTACTCATTAAACTTAATTAAGTGTTGAGAACAGTAATCGAGACTACACAGCATCAAAACTCCGTGATAAGACTTTTCACGCCAGATTAATACTAATTAAGAGTTCATTTAACTTCATTAATTAGTGAGAGTTAATTAAAAGTTCATAACTGAGAGCTAATTAAGGTCGCGCCTCAAGGATTACGCGTGCGTTTAGAGCACGAGCACACTGTCGCCTACAGGCCCCGATACTGCCCCCCCCCCCCCCGCATGTGTTGTCACAGCGCTAAGAGGAGCGAACAGCATGGTTTTTAATGCAAGGCAATGCCTATCTAGATACACTAGGGAGCGAGGCTTGCTTGCTAGGGATGCCGCACATGCGCAGATCATGGCTGTATTTTTCTGTGGGTGTGCCCCGCGAACGAGTGGCCACCTGTCCGGCGCTCCGAATTATTTTGTGGGCACCTGTGCATAATCTTTTCGCTTTATCGTGGTAGACGAGTCAAGAGTGCGACATTTTAGCTTACTGGTAATGCATACCTTGCTAGAGCGTGCCATGTTACAGTACTAATGATGCAGTGAATTGTTTTTCGAAAATTGTGTATTGGCGGTGCATCACCAGCGTTCATACCACAGTGCTGACAACTACGACGGACAAGTCATATTGCTGTGTTGGAAAGTCATGTTTGAACTATGCAGCACAACTCTTTGGTAATTGTTGATGTTGAATTGCATGCTATAACAGATGTTTCTCCTGTGTGACAGATCAAAATGGAAGACAAGCCCAAGCTGTCGAAACGCAAGCTGAAGAAGCTGAGCAGAATGACCATTGCTGAGCTCAAACAGGTCAGTGCGCAGTGCCCGAGGTGCTATACTAGGCAACTCATTTAAAAATACTGCTAACATGCAGTACTTTACAAAAGCATTCAGGATCCATTCATTACTAAAGCTGTCCGACTAAGTTACTAGGTTTAAGTGCTAGACCACAACAGTTCTCATGCTAACTTTTTTACATTGGCTCAAACAGCTTTATGTAAGTGGTTACACCACAACTAGGGTAAATCATTCTTGCAATAATATTAATTGCGTTCGGAGTATACACAATTGTCAGAACTGCTTCAGGGTCCCATTAAAGTGGTTACCACAGATAACTCTTTCTTAACTTATACTTTTTAACCCACTACGGTGGTCTAGTGGTTATGGTGCTCGACTGCTGACCCGTGGGTCATGGCAGGGGCGTAGCCAGAAATTTTTTTCGGGGAGGGTTCAACCATACATTATGTATGCTCGTGCATGCGTTTGTATGTGTGCATGTATATATGCGCAAGCAAAATTGAAAAATTTCGGGGGGGGGGGGGGGGGGGGTTGAACCCCCCAACCCCCTCCTTGGCTACGCCCCTGGGTCACGGGATCGAATCCAAGCTGCGGCGGCCGCATTTTCCATGGAGGTGAAAATGCTTGAGGCCCGTGTGCTTAGATTTAGGTGCACGTTAAAAAAAAACCAGGTGGTCGAAATTTCCGGAGCCCCTCCACTACAGCGTCTCTCATAATCGTATCGTGGTTTTGGGACGTTAAACCACAAAAATTATTACTAACTTATAATTTATAGTATTCGATCTGCTTTACCGCAGCTTCTTCCTGTGCATTGATCCGCAATGTTCTTGGGCATTGTTGCTTTTAATTCCAGACAGCCATATTTCCATAGCTCCCCCCTGACGCCAGTGATGAATATCTTTTCCTGATTCGAGGACTGTTATAAGGCACCTCTTGTGCATTCAAATGATAAAATGGAGATGCTGGAAAAGAGAAACGGCAGACAAGAGCAGTATGAGCACATACATACGAGCACGTTCCTGTCAGTATGAGCAAACATAATATTCATTTTTTTTTTTTAGCTTCACAGGAGCATCCTTCATGGTATAAAATTTCTTATATCACGTGAAATGGCATTAATCTTTTTGTCCTGCCTCAGAAAATATTCTCTTTTGTTGTTCTTCTGGTTTATATTATTTACTCTTACCTCAGTAATGAAGTTCTGCAAATAATAAAGCTTTAGCACTTGCCGCTTCTCGTACTCACCAGAGGCACCACTTGTCTGAAACAAATGGCCACAGGAGCATTTTCAGTGCACCGAAGGCAAAGCTGTGAACCAGCTGAATTTCTCATTGTCTTGTGGAAGAAAGAAAGCAACAAAAGTGGCTAATGCTTCGTTCTTTTTTTTTTTTATAAATCGTTTCTTTTTGATGCTGTTGCATTACAGAAGGTTACCCGGCCAGAATTGGTGGAGATGCATGACGTGACTGCCAAGGACCCAGTGCTGCTCCTCCACCTAAAGGTAATGCACACACGTGTGTGAAAAACATGTAAAAGTGTGTGTAAAGAAAGGGCAAGGAGGTTAACCAGGACAGAGCCCGGTTGGCTAAGAGGCACTGGGCAGAGAGAAGGAATACTAGTTTGGCAGGTGTGATTTGCGTAACTGAAGAGGGTAACGGTTTCTTTCGCACTTTGCGATAGATCACACTTACAAAGAGTTAACTAAGAAAAGTAATTTCTTAGGCGTGTTGGTGATGCATGTTAATAAACCTTAACAGTGGGGGGAAGACATGGACAAGAGAAATGAGATAGGCAACAGACAAAAAACTGACTTTCAAGAAATTTTTACTGCAGAAACACAAGGAAATACAGTCGAACCAGAATATATCAAATCTCAAGGGGATCACAAAAGAGTTCCATATGTAGGTAATTATAGGTGTAGGTAACGAAAAGATATCGAAGATGATTTTACAACTGTTCTACATGCGCAATAATTCGTTATATGTGAGTTCGATATATGCGGGTTTGACTGTATGAGAATATCGCCACATCACAAAACAAGCGCTATTGCCTTGTCGGAGAGAAAATCTCACTTTTTGTCCTGTGAACATAACCAAAGCTTGATGTAGGCACACTCTATTTTTATTATGTCTCTCCCCATCTCTATCTCTCTCCTTTTTTTTTTTTGAATTATTTTTTTTGTAGTTTCTTGCATTCCTGATATAAATGTTAGTTGAAAGTAGGCACATTGACTGTTGCCATTCCCTGTACTTGTTATACCTTGCAGTCCTCACGCAACACAGTGCCAGTGCCCCGTCATTGGTGCTTCAAGCGAAAGTACCTGCAGGGCAAGAGGGGCATCGAGAAGCCGCCCTTTGACCTGCCCGGCTTCATCAAGAAGACTGGCATCATGGAGATGCGGCAGGCCCTTCAGGAAAAAAGTATGTGCGAGGCACATGCGCCGTTTCTCTTTAAGTGAAGTTTTTACAACTCGATATCTCGGTGGTGGTGTCGTACGCCAGAAACCCTGCGCCAGCGAGCGTATGGAAATGCGGCCCTCGAAGGTGTGCTGGTTGCACGCGTATTTGTACGCACCATTTTCCAATAATTGATGTTCTCTCGATCGTGGGCTTGTCAGCAATATGCCGTTTCTGGTACGGCAACCTGATCTTTCATCGAGGTGACTTGCCATTTCACGTTGCCACATTTTCAGTATTGCCTGGATATGAATGCATAACTGTCGTTGCCGGTAGCTACTGAAGTGTTGCGTTGCTGAGCACGTGGGTGAAGGTCCCATTCCGGGCATGGAGGAAGGAAGCGGCTAGGAGGGAGCATTGCGCTATGCGAAAGAAAGACAAGTAGTGCGTCAGGCACTCGCCAAGCTTCGCTTGTACCCAGTTTACTGATAGGGCAATGGCTTCTGAATTTTTTTAGCATCTAGTGGCATCACAAGATGTTACCGCTAAGTGCTCTCTGTATTTTCATTCTTAAAACGGTAACAGTGTAATATTTATTTACTGGTTGGAACCTTTTGCTTTTAACGCGGTAGCGTTAGAGAGCTCGTGTCGCAGAAATTCTATCGTCGGTGTCGGGACCCTTGATTGTGAGCGAAAAATCGAGAAAGGAAATGGACAACTATGTCCATCTAGCGGAAAACATATTAAGCCAATGCCGCCTTTCCAGAGGAGGCGTTGATCAAGCAAACAGCAAACGCTAGATAATGTGCTGCCATCTGTGAGGCATTGTGAGACTCTTCATGGCCTCAGAGATGGCAAGCGCGCGGCGTGCATCTTGGAGGCCATGCGACTCTTGCTTTAGATCAAAAACCTGTATGTACCATTCTCGCGCGCGCGCGTGTGTGTCTGTGTGCGTGTGTGTGTAACAATACACATTAATAAGTATGCACTTAGTGGTTGAAGTGCGCACCAGGGGCCGGATTTCGCTATTGCGTTCAACTCTTAAAGGCGAAGCTTAAGGGTCCCCCAATTTTTTTTGTGACAATAGAAACTAGATGAGATGTGGTTGCTCAGTACCAGCAGATGATGCCGGATATCTCACTTGCCTGCGATGCTTGTGGACAACTTGCTGTGGCAGTGAAGGAATGGCACTTGTCAATTTCTTGCACTGTTACACTGTTATACAAAGTGCTGCAAGGCTCATTGCACTTATGGCACCCTCCTATATAGCCGCACAATCATAGTGAGGCAGTTTTCCTAAATATTGCAGCGTATTGCAACAGTGGTGTTGCATTTAGTGCATCTTTCTAAAGGCTTTTAAGTATTTACAACGCGTAGTCTTCAAATGGGTTTAAACGGTGAGCCACTTGCAGTCTGAAGTTACGAGTCCTTACATTCGAGTCCCTTTCATTGGGTGCGGGATGTTTTTTCACGCATTGTCTATCCGTATCGGTGGCCGCAGTTGTGAACTGTCTCTCGCGTGGCTTTGCAGGAAGACCAGAAGACAATGAAGGCCAAGATGCGCGAGAAAGTGCGTCCCAAACTGGGCAAGATCGACATTGACTACCAGAAGCTGCACGACGCTTTCTTCAAGTGGCAGACTAAGCCTCGCATGACCATGCACGGGGATCTGTACTACGAGGTGAGCTTTGTTCTGGACTGCTGGCTTCTTGAAGGTATTCACGTGTCAGCTAACATAGTGTTCTCAGCATCCCAAACATATGTACTGTCAATTTAGAACAGACCTTAGCATGATGGTTGTGTCATTTTTGAACTTGTTAACGGGCTGGAACTATTTATCGTGCCTGGTCGTAGTAGCAGCCTCACCCGGAGTAAGCTTACTGAATGCCTTCTCTTTACTGTTATAGTTATTAAGAGCCTGTTTGAGCACATTGTTAAGAGGAAGCATTACCTAGGAGTACGAAATAAAATCATTTTCTGCGATTGCAGGGCAAGGAGTTTGAGACGCGGCTCAAGGAAAAGAAGCCTGGTGACCTGACCGATGACTTGAGGATCGCTTTGGGAATGCCCACTGGTCCGGTGAGTTACTTAGTAGTTAGTGGGTGCCTCGGAAAAATGTTTCTTCGTGCACTCTTGTGTGCGTACTAGGGAGAGGCGAGGGGGGAGGGGGGGAGCTTCAGGATGGAAGTGGTAAAAGCAGTTTAGATGCCTCCGTTTTATCAGCAAAACTTGTGTTTGGAAAACCAGATGGCAGCTATCTCTTTTCCTACTGCCTGTTTCCCTGCTCATGCTATTTGACCTTTCTACGCTTGTGCTTGTAGGGGAGAAACAACCAAGGAGGTTCTATAGAACCTCTGGAGTGGCAGTCCCGGCCGCCGCCAACGGGAGCAAGTGAAGCCGCCGGCGGCCATGTAGCTAGAGGAAAAACAGGGCGCGACCGCCATAGACGGCAATGGAATACAGGCGGCGCGCGCGTTGGTTTGCAGTCCCACTATCAAAAAATGAGATGGAAACTGCTTTAAAGTTACACCCACGAACAGTTGCCTCTTCTCGTTTATGAAACAAATTATGTCATACACCCATTGTCAGCTGCAGACTTTCAGAATAATCTGTTGTCGAAGGGGTGCTTCGTATATTGAGCGTGCTGGCGCACTGTAATTACATATGCGTTACTAGGAACTGGGTTTTTGTGTTGTAACGGCGTCAGTGTTCAAGGGGTAACCACAAGCTAACGTGGAACGCACTTATTCTCTTTACATAAGCACACATCCGTCACGCGAACATTTGACCAGAAGGAGGATTCGCAAGCATTAACCTACGTGGGCGACGTGTGCCATCACAGCAAGCGCAGCGCGCACAGCCTCGAAACGAGGTAGCTCGACCTCTCAGACTAGACGCATAAAAAAGTAAAGCAGCCGCGTCCTTCGGTGTTTCGGTTTCGGTTTGGTCGGATTTCAGAAGAGTTACATCTTGCTTTTGCCGCAATTTCTTCTTTTCGTAACTATTTGTGTTGAAGCAACGTCAAGGAGGTAGAAATTAACAGGCTTTCGTAGATGCGCTGGGAAAGCAGGAAAAATTGTAGGTACACTGCCAGGCCGTCTGCCCCGGTCGTCTGCCCCGTTCTGTCGAAGCAGCATTCTACGAAGTGAATAGAGCAGAGGTGGTTGGTTGTTCCTTGGTAACCTGGCGCAACCCAACGCGGGGGATCGGCCATGAAACGGGCAGCACCTTATTTTAGAGATAAAATTGTTTTACATGCAGCAGAGGTGGTCAGAGCTGGTCACCGTCCTTAGCTCTCTAACGACTTCTTAGACCGGCACGTTCCCAGGTAGAACGCTGCGCGCAGTCTTTCGGAAACATGTAACACTGATAATCACGTCATGGAATGTTGCGTTTGCCAATTCCTCGATAAACATGCATCAAATTCGATATCCATGCACCGGATAAATATGCATGCACGCCGTCAGTCTCGACTTGCAAGAAAACACCAGAAAGCTCGGAATTCTAAGGGCGTTCAGACTTCCTATTCGTACCAATAATGCTCGGTACGTCCAGCTAGACTGCACGCGCATTAACAACTACAGCCCATTATTTGGCACTTCGTGCATACACTTAAAAATCACGTAAAACGTCGTGTCAGCGAGCATTTAAAGCTTAAAATTTTTGTCGATACAACTGTACGCATGTATTACATGTATGCGCACATTTCAAATTGTTTCCAGTTTAACAGCATGCACGGAAAAACAGACAATCGTCAGCGAACGAAGTGAGGACACTTACACGTGAAAAGTGGCCCCGCCACGGTGGTCTAGTGGTTATGGCGCTCGATTGCTGACCCGCAGGTCGCGGGATCGAATCCCGGCCGCCGCGGCTGCATTTTCGATGGAGGCGAAAATGTTTGAGGCCCGTGTGCTTAGATTTAGGTGCACGTTAAAGAACCCCAGGTGGTCGAAATTTCCGGAGCCCTCCACTACGGCGTCTCTCATAATCAAATCGTGGTTTTGGGACGTTAAACCCCAGATATTATTATTATTATTACACGTGAAAAGTGATCTCGGGCGTCTTCTTATTGCGATTTGTGCCACCATAAGCGACGCACGAAGTCACCATGGCCTCGTAAAATGTTTAACTGCTTTACAAAAGCATGCCACCGTCCCCAAAGACAACTGCGACGGCGGGGCAACGAAGCACACTCCGTCGTCTGCTTCCGAGTTTTTCCTTTAGCAATATGGCGGCGACCGGCTTCACTTACGGGGGTGCCACCTCCACTCCAGAAGAAATAGTATATAACCTCCTTGGAAACAACGCATCGTGGGCATGAATACTAGATTGATTGTGCTGTCGAAGCATTTCATTATTTGGCCTCCTTTGAGAGCAGCCGTTTCTGATGCAGCAATGAATTTCACTGCCAATTCAGTTCCCGTTACATGTGTTCAGCAGACATGTGTTCTTGTCCTGATGGCACATGTGTTCTTGTCCTGATGGCACTTTTTTTTTTCTCCCTTTTCTAGAACTCCCACCGGTGCCCTCCACCGTGGCTCATTGCCATGCAGCGGTATGGACCGCCACCCTCGTACCCGAACCTCAAGATACCAGGTCTCAACGCCCCAATTCCAGATGTGAGTGTTCCCGCCAAAGGAGCACTTTTTTTTGTCGTGTTAGCTTAAACTTAAACATCTTCTGTACATGAGGGAAAAAACATGGAACCCTGTAGCTAGCTTCAAATTATGGCACAGTCCCAAATGTGAATTTCGGAGCCTGAATCAAGTCACCGTTATTAATGCAGTGTAATTTGCATGGACCTGAAAGTGTAACAAGCCATCCTAATTGTTTCTTCACTTGCTTTCGCTTGAGCATTTCATGAAAGTGGAACGTTTGTTGAAGGTACTTAGCCGTCCGGCCTCGCATTTCGATGGAGGCGAAATGCTAGAGGCCCGTGTACTGTGTGATGTCAGTGCACGGTAAAGAATGCCAGATGGTCTAAATTTTCGGAGCCCTCCACTACGGCGTCTCTCATAATCGTATTGTGGTTTTGGGACTTAAAATCTCATGTATTATTATTAAAGGGGTCATGAACCACTTTTCCAAGTAATGATCTAATGGCCTCAGTATCGGAGTGTACTGCCTCCCGAATCGATTGCCGCAAAAATTTCTCGAATCCGTCAAGAATCAGCGGAGTTACGGGGGTTTGGCGCACGCTCCCAGCGCTTTCTCTCTTTTCTAGTGCCGGCGAGCGCACTGGAAGCTAGACAGGGAGGGATGGCATGGGGGAAAGAAGGTACGCCAGCGCGCGTCATGAAACGCGATCGCTCTCCCGCTGTGATTCGCTTGCGCGAGTGCGGCTACCGTGTACTGAGGAGTGCGGCGCCGGCAAGTGGTGGCACCCCGCGGCAAGAAGCGCATCTGATCCGAACGCAGCTCTCGATTTACGTCGGCTATCGGCCAATAAGCATGCTATGTCTCTTGCGACGTACAGCGGACAGACGCCCCGCCCACCGACGAGAGTGAGAACCGGCCTCTGTTTGAAAAGAGGGTGCCTGGGGAAACGGCAACTTCGCGCTCCGCTTGTGGCCATTACGCGGCGCGCACGACTGTAATATTTGGCAGAGCAGTTCATAGCCGTGTCAGCTTTCCGCAGGATGTGTTTTTTCAATCAGCCCAAGGGGTGCTTCATGACCCCTTTAAGGTACTTAGTCAAAAGGTCACCGTGCCAAAAACTTTTTTTTTGCTGTGTTTACTCCTGGAACACATGCCCTTCTTTTAAAATCTTATTCTGTACATCTCTTTCACAAATCGAGCATGTGACCGCCCACCTAAAGCGCGTATACAAATGTATATGAAGTACATCACAATACAAACGCTGGCTCCTCCTTGTACAACTATTTATTAGGGGTGTGCGAATATTCGAAATTTCGAATATTTTTCGAATAGTGTTTGCTATTCGATTCGATTCGCACTGAAATTTTACTATTCGAACTATTTGAACTTCCCAAAAACAAATGCAGTCAACGTCCGGTTGAAAGTGACCCCTTCAGATTTTCAATATGCTTCACCTCATTACACTCTCGTATTGCGGCAAAGCTGCCTTTCAAGCTCCGTTACGGTCGAACTTAGCCAAGAGACAAAGTCCGGTTGGAAGTGGTCCCTAGATTTTCAATATGCTTCACCTCGTCACACCCCTGTATTGCGGCAAAGCTGCCTTTCAAGCTCCGTTACGGTCGAACTTAGGCAAGAGACAGTCAACGTCTGATTGGAAGTGGTCCCTAGATTTTCAATATGCTTCAATTCATCACACCCCTGTATTGCGGTAAAGCTGCCTTTCAAGCTCCGCTACGGTCGCAAATGTATTAACTCAAGAAAACGCTGGTTCCAATATGGAGATGAAAGATGTGGCAGAGTTTGGGGCTCATTTAAGCTGCTTTGGACCTGAAATTTGGGCAGGAAGTCCTAAAAATCGGATGCCGAAGCTTTTTAGCATCCAAAATTTCAGATGTTCTTGTATGTCGACGTCTACGAGGCAGATTTGGAACTCCGGACTTGAGGAGAGCACACCCTTGTCCGCCACATCAGTTGGCCTTCCACAGCAGTTGAAAGAGGAGGAGAGGCTGAGGAAATGGCATCTCTGCCTATCACGTGTAAAGTGTTGTCGGCAGCACTTTGGTTGCACCAAATCATGTACATAAATACAATTCGGCCTCTACATTGCCTCACTCTTGATAAGAAAGATAAGAAAGAAATATGACCCCACCAGCGCTTCATCAACCTAGCGAAAAGAAACACTTTCATGTTGCTATCTCACAAGAACATACTTAACTCTGCAACTTTTTCTGCAATTTCACTTCGAATTATTCGAAAAATATTTGAGAATATTTGAAAATTATTCGAAATTATTCGATTCGATTCGCACTCAATCTTTATTATTCGAATTCGCTTCGCACCCAAAATTTTGCTATTCGCACAGCTCTACTATTTATCCAAGATTCAGCAGAACTGATTGAATTCCATTCTCTATTTTGTTTCCATTTTCACCTGCGCTTACTAAAAAAGTAACAGCATACATTAAACGACGCTAATCGTCAATGCTTTCCGGGCTCTCGGCCAACCTAGCGACATTAAAACTTTCACTGGTGGCGTCAACTGATACTGAGTGCCACAAAGTGAAGATCCAATCTTTGCAAAAATTAATTTTCACCGCAAGCACAATGGTTTCAGGTTCTACACAGTCACTTGTGCATGACTGAATACTGTGTCTCATGTTATGGGTTCTTCATAACCACATATACTTACGAAAGATTGAATTAAATAAATACAAGTGAACGGAATGATTGAAATTCTGTATTCACCATTGCAAGCACATTGAAGTTTTCATTCGTTTTGGATGTAAAGGTGTTGCATTTTTCTTTTGCAGGGTTGCTCCTTTGGGTACCATGCTGGTGGCTGGGGCAAACCACCTGTGGACGAGATGGGCAGGCCACTCTATGGTGACGTGTTCGGCACACAGTCATCAGACTCCACGGTGAGTGCTGTTCAATTGGCTAGTCAGATACACTAGGTGCACTGTGAGCTTGCATTCACTAGAGATTAAAAGGGGGGTGGCAGTCTATTGTGGCAATACTGAACGTAATTTTCAAATTGAGCTCCAGCAGAATCCCAGTAATGAACTTTGCCTAATTATCCAGTTAAATGTTTACCCCTGTCGCAGAAGCCACATTTCTGTGAGACTGAAATGCAAAAATGCTTTTTGTTTTTAGATTTAGATGCTCATTAAAGACACATGATGGTCGCAGCTAATCGAGCCCTCAACCACCCCCTCCCCCCCAACATCACTCTACTATGGTTGCCTTATATAAACTAATGAAGATATCGATGACTAGAAGCACAGTCACAGTGATTTGATTCCGAAAAAAAATAAGTTTAGACATTCAGCAAGTAATGGTTATGTAAAACGAAACTGACTAATTAGTGTAACTGTAATTGGTGAAACTGACTAATTAGTGTAATTAGTTGACTAATTGTAGTGTAATGAACAGGTGTGCATCAAAAAAATTCCTACATTGCTGGCATTGTGTAACCTTGGTCATAATTTCTGGGCCAGTGGGCCACTGTTTTAAGCCTCTTGATCAATAGAGTAAAACTTGCCTGATGTGTTCCTGTTCGTTACGTTTTCACCGCACTCGCACTCCGAAACGGCGGTTGCTGTTTAGGGTTCACATAAAAACAGCGCAAACGATAGAGGACCAGTAAAAGGGCACAGACGGCAGCGCTGACTTACAACCCCGACCTTTTGCGCTGTTTTTATGTGTAATATGTTGTACCAACTCGCCCGAACAACCATTTTAGTTGCTGTTTATGATCTTCTGGATCATGCATTTGTATTCAGCAGTCCCCCGAGTGTATATAAACAGAGCTCTACTGTATACCAATCCACCAGCTAGAACAGTTAGCAGAGCCTTACAAAATAGAAACAATGCTTACCTTGTTTCCAGAACAACATGGTTGACGAAGAGGTGGATCGCACTCTTTGGGGCGAACTCGAGAGCGAGTCTTCGGAGGAGGAAGAAGACGAGGACGAAGACGAGGATGAGGGCGTGGAAGACGAGACGGGCCTGGTGACTCCTGCGGAGGGTCTGGTGACACCGAGTGGCTTCAGCTCGATACCGGCCGGAGTCGAAACGCCCGACATGATTGAGCTGCGAAAGCGCAAGATCGAGTCAGAGATGGAAGGGTGAGAATGGCTTGCTGGTTTGTTTGGCATGTCCTAAGCCATCTTCAGAAAGCCTGTCCATCTGTCAATGCAAAGTTCATACCTTGCATTTTGTGTGAGATATCTGAACAGCGGTTTTTGGTATCGATGAATATTGGTCAAGTTTGTTTTCATTTATTATTTCTTAGGATGCAGCTGTCTTGCATTAGACATTTTCTTGTTCATATAAAAAGCTTGCATTCACAATTGTTTATCTTGTTTACCCATAATCTTAGCATTTTCAAACTGCCTCGCAATGGCACCAAATAGTTGTGTGCACTGTAGTGAGCAAAATGTTTTTGCCATTGCTGAAAAGTCTTATAGACGTAAAAATATTTTTGTAATGTTGATTTTATTGCAAGTAATTCAATTTATCTACCGTGGAGAACTTCATAATTATGTTTCTGTGGAGTGGCTTGACTTAGTAGAGACAAGAGCCTACATTATGGTTCGTATTCAGGCACTGGTGAAAGATGAGACTGAAAAAGCAGTACTTTCCTGCTAAGGTTCGAGGGTACTCTTTGAGACAGACACCGGGTGTTTGATAATTGGCCTGCGGCTCTGTTTGACGAGTCATTCTTCTGGTGTCTGCAGTGGGGACACCCCAGCCCTGTACACCATTCTGCCCGAGAAGAAGAACGAGAGGGTAGGCGCTGCCATGATGGGATCGACACACGTCTACGACATGAGTGCCGTAAGTCTTGCCACATGCACATGCTGTGCATATTCGTTGATACATGTTAATTCCATATTGAATTCATTTGCTGGAAAAACTTCCTGTTTCTATGTGGCCTGTTTCTATGCGGCTTACCAATAGTTTCCTTCAAAGTAAGGCTAACTGCCACTGCTTATATTATCACCATAAGACAGTGTTTGCATTCACACTTGTTTGCCGATAACACTGGGCATTTTTAAGCGTGTTCTGGATGTATTGTTGCGTATTGTAGTGCATATGATCACAACTATTACGCGCTTCCTTTTGGGGTGCGTCCGATTAATTTCATGCTGCCAGAACTGCTGCATACCTAGGTAACAGTGTGTTGGTCTAATGAAAAAGCAGAAAGCAGGGAAAATCCAGAGACCTGCATAGTTATTATTTTGCTTGAGGAGTTCATAAAATTTCTTTCATTTCCTCTAATGGAATTGTTTTAGGGACGTGTATATATTCTGTATACTCTGTAAGAATTCTGTTTTTGAAGTTCTTGAAACTCAGTGTCTTTCGGGGCTTACTGCAGTTCTTACGGAGGCAAAACAATCAATAATACAGCATCTTATCTGAATAGTTCTTCTGCAGGATAGCATTACTATACATATAGTATCCATCTGTGTTAACTTGTGCACATATATGTACAGTAGACTCTCAGTAAATGGAAATCTCTTAAACGTAATTGCTCTAATATGATTTGTTTTGTACCTGAATGCTGCAGCCCTGTTCATCTCTCAGTAAATAGAACTCCTGTTAAATGGAACATAAACGTCTGATTTTTCGGACTCCCTAGGGACCGTGAAATCGTCTGAAAAAACGAATTCGTGCTTTTTTATTACACTCAAGCGGCCAAATCGCCACAGCCCCGTCCGAAATAGCTTTAATGCCTCCCAGTACACTTATCGGGCATTATGTGCATGCCCAGGCTCTCACTAATACATTCGGTACCTGCCGCGAACTCCGCTTAACTACGTGCCAGCCGCCACTTGCAAATTTGCATCTCGTGAATCGTGATGAGCGCCGCTGATACCAGCAAAACGTGGAATAGATTACAGCTCTCTCGCATGGAGAGTTTGGAAACGATGACACGGGACACAGATTGTGGCGGAAGAGCGGACGACTCGTCCGGCTTTCCCTGATGCGTGAGCATCGGGAAAACACTTACCCCATGAAACGAGCGCTCGTAAACGATTCGGAGATGCACACATGCATCGCCGAATCTCCACTGATACGCAGCATTTGCTGCCGTGTGAAGCTGATCATTTCCAGTTGTGTGCAGCACAACGCCAACTAAGCTAACGCCCTCACTGTACTGTTGCGGTACCGTTCGCATGCATTTGTCATGAAAGGGCTCGTGATGCCCACTCCGTTCTTGACCGCACACGGGCGCAGCAATGGCGAGCTGATTTCGTTCGTGAAGGCAACGAGTCTGTGCGGCGCCCTTAGCGGTCTCGCACAAAGAGGCAGCATGAATGGCGGCGCGGTACGTTTGGGTTCTCGTCTATTAAATGCGCGCAGTACGCATGCAACTGTGCTAGGCCACATGCACTGCCGAGCAGTTAACTGAAGATACTTATCGTAAGGGTTGTCAGTGATTAAGCCGTACTTGCGCGTTTGCCGCTTGCCGCCATCACGCCTCCGTGCATTTCCACTGCTGACCCGTAAAGACATCGGCGCACGGCACCGTGATAGTGTCCCCTTTGAATTTCTTATCTGCTTCACCCCATAGCATTTTGGCATTGCGGCAAAGCTGACTTTCAGACTCCGCTACTGTCGCAAACAGATCGACTCGCGAAAGCACCATTTCGAACCTACGAGATCACAGACGCGGCAGAGGTGGGGGCTTCAATTAATGCCTTTCAGACCTGGGCAGAAAGTCCGAAAAAATCAGACGACGAAGAGTTTAAGCATCCGAAATTTCGGACGTTCTTATACATTGACGTCTATGGGGCTGGTGACAGTGCCGTGAAAGCGGCACTGTCACCAGCCCCATAGACGTCAATGATGTCATAGTCATAGTCACCAATCTGATGAGAAAATTTTGCTGTTTGCACACCCCCAGCTTTTTTTTTCCTTGGGGATCTGTAGACAAGACCGAGACACTCTTGCTTCCAGTCTTATTTCAAGTGTTGATGCGAGGCCTTCTTTGCTGAGTCATGTGGCGTTGTTGATTGGCTCTGTGCAGGCAATGGTGAAGGGAGGACCCAAGATGCCGACTGCAGTGGCAGGCACAGCCAAGCAGTCCGGTGGTGTGGAGATTGCGCTGGACCCGAGCGAGCTGGAGATGGACTCCGCTGCCATGGCTGCTCGTTACGAACAAACGTTACGGGAGCAGCAGTCTCACCTTGCCAAGGAGGACCTCAGCGACATGGTGGCCGAGCACGCAGCACGGCAGAAGGTGAGATTTTGGCATTCGTGTGCTAGGCTGGGTGCTTTTCAGTTTGCCTGGGACTGGCTACCTTTACTAGGCATTACGTAAATGTTCGGTCTTGGACTAGGGCAACTCTTTAGTAGGGATGCTGGCAATTTGCATTTACAGTTGAAACTCAATTTAATGATGTCATGATCGCGCTCAGATTATTTAGTTTAATCGGGAAGTTCGTAAAATCGAGAGAGGGATTTTTCTATTTTCTATAAACTAACGTAACAACGCGCAAAAGCTACCCCGGCATTGTTTTTTTCACCAGCCCACGCTTGTGTGTGTGAAAAGTCCGTGGGAGTGGCCCAAGGGTAGCCAGCACATGGAGCCTCTCACGTCACCCAGACATAGGGGGCACCGTGTCTTGGCAATGCAGGCCAGGTAGACGAGCAGGCCAAGCAAGCCGAGTGAGTAGGCCTGCTCGCTCGGCCTGCTCGCTCGGCCTGCTCACAGTGAGGAGGAGGAGCAGGTTGTGCGAGCAGGCCAAGCAAGAAAGTTGCAGAGGTGCGATCTGTCGCGCAAACCATGAAATAACAAAAGCAACCACCGCCACCCCTAGCACCAGCCGGTGGGTGAGAGTGCTACAGTGTTCCAAGTCTGATTTATGTACATGGGCGCTGTGTGCAGCCTCATCAAAATGAAGCTAGCACCGGGACTATAGGGTGCATAGATGCTTTAACGCGACAGCGTTAGAGCGCACACTCGAAGAAAACCAGTCTGTCAAAATTGGAACAAAACCGCTGCTTTTTTTACTCGGTTATTTCAGGAAAAACTTCGTTAAATCTGGTTTGGTGGTAAAGTTAGTTCGTTAAATTGGGTTGATGACAACACTGTGCCATACAGGTATTTGCCGGGGAAGGGAAATTTATTCGTTAGGTCAGGAACTTTGTAAAATCTGGTTTCATTAGATCGAGTTTTAACTGTGATGCAGTGGCAAAATAGTAAACGTTTTATATAGCCAACATGGATATAGTGACCTCTTAAATACTGTGGTGACGTAAACCATGCCCTCAGAACATAATGAATATGTGCATATAGTGAATATTGGATATAGTGAAGGCACTTTTGTGTCTTTGTCATAATGGTATTCAGTTGTACTTCTTATTAGCAGAGGAAGATTCAAATTTCAAATTTGAACTCTTCAAATTTCTCTGATTCAATAGCACCAAGGACATCGATGTAATGTCAAATTTTTCGCTGTATTTTTGCTCCTTAAAGCCAAGTTTGCACCAGGGAACTATGAAAAGCTACCTAAATTTAGTTCATGTAATTTGAATTCTATGCAACTCTTCTTTGTAAGTAAAACAGTTAACTGTCAATAACGATGTGCTGACATAAGTCATGATGTCGTAAGGAGCTCATGTGGAAATGTCATAACGCTGCCATGAAACTTCCATTTACGTCTTCTTTGTGGTGTAACAGACCTTTGTCGGGTTAAGACTTGCTTCTTAATCAGTATTCATGAAGTTTAATGTAATCAACCCTAACCTGACAACTCTTTTTAATCTCCTTTTAATTGTGACCCCTTGAGGAATCAACTTGATCTTGTAATCAGCTCTGCTTCGCTAGAAACAAAGATGCACATTGCATTAAACAAGTTTCATTTGCTGTGAGATAAGTTAGCACTGCAAGGAATCTTCTGTGCTAGGGTAGTGTGCTTTTGTCTGGGTGTTAACCATATGTTGCCCACGTGTGTTTGCAGAACAAACGGAAAAAGCAACAGCAGGATACCACCAAAGTGGCGAAGAAGTACAAGGAGTTCAAGTTTTAACAAAAACGGTCCATCACACTGTCCCTGTGCACCCTCATCTGTTGAAAATAAAAACTGTCATTTCCCACTGTGTAAAGTGCTGGATGGGGCCAATTCACTGTTCAGGTGGACATTGCTTCTTCATGTCCCTTGTTACATGGTTACTCCTTGTGCTACGAAACGAACGAGAGTTTCTGCAATCTTGTGCACCAAATACCGCACCATGGTTGTGAGGTGAAGCCACATTTTGTGGTTGCAGCATCCAGGGGTAACAAACACAATGGCATGCGCGTGCAGCTTTGCAATGAATGAAAGAAACGTTTGGACCATTTTCAGCAGTACTCTTAGACCTCAATATAACGAAATTTTTTTATATAAAAAAAGTACTTGGGTTATTAAGGCAAAAGCCTCAGATGCCTCATCAAACACGAAAATTCATCGTCGGCGTCCCGCGGCAGCGGCATCAACACAGTGATGCAAGAAATCATGTGATGATGTCAATGACGTCATTGCGATATCACCATGACGTTGCATAACGTGATGTCGCATGATGACATCATTGCATGACATGTTCACATGGTCAAAGGTAGACAGATTACTGAGGCATTGCATAACCAGCTGAGGTGCAGAATGCTTGCAGTGCCTCTGTTCCTTGAGGCAGTAAGAAAACCACGTTAGGGTGCAGAACTGTCTCTGAGGGCGCGTGAGGTATATTCAGTACATAGACTCAGAAGAAAAAGAAGATGGCTTTCACCTTCTAGTCGTCTTAGGTGAATGCAAAGGGACCCTGCGAGTTTTCATTTCATGTCCACAGAACACAATGCATTTTCAACCTAAATGTAGCAAAGCATCTTTAACCACAATTTCAGTATAACAAAGTTTCACTGCAGTTGGAAAGAAAGAATAAACAAGATGAAACGTCTGCTGGTTCCAATGGTGTAACGGTTGAGTTGCTCGCATGTTTTAAATTTCCGTTCATGTGACCATAGATCAAAGTGCTTTTGATTTTGTTTTTGTGGCGTGCGACATTTTTCAATGTTGCGTGTTCGTTGGATTAATTGGAGGGCAAGTGGTTCAGTTCGGTGAACATAACATCGGCATTGCACTACTCTGGGAAACTCGCGAGGTTTTGATGACAAGCTGCAGTACACTCAAACCTCGTTTAAAGAACACAGATATAACGAATTATCGGTTATAACGAAGTAAATGAAGAATAGTCTTGTCATAGCTACAGTGTTACAAATAAATGTTTTATAACGAATTTTCGGATATAACAAAGTTATTTTCGTGGTAGATGTGACTTTGTTATAATGAGGTTTGAGTGTAGTATAAAGGCGCGATAGGGTTGCTTGACATTTATTTCCACAATGCATTTCTTTTGAATTTATGCATGATGTACGGCTACTGTGAAGAGTGGCATGCCATCAAGTCATGGTTGCCGGCTCTCTAGTTCAACCAAATTAATTTTTTTAGTGTTGTTGAAATTGTTTTTTCGCACCGCCCTATTATTCAACCAATATTGCAGCACTTTCCATGTAAAAAAGGAATCCTCTGGCAACTTCACTTTGTATAAGAGACTGAATATCAATTTGACCAAGTTCTGATTTAATGAATTTCAATTTAGTGAAGTATATTGGCAATTTGACTGACATTGTTCGATTGAGGCTTAATTAGTCATATTGGCATCGGTTTATTATATTACTGCAGTGTTAAACTGAGGTAAAGTGATGGCAGCATCTTGCCTACGATGATTGCTTGATTTCACTGCAGATAGTTATCAGATTAGTTTGGCTGGTTTGCCATCTTGTATATTATGAATACATATGGCAGGACTGTGTCAAAGCCACCCATTTGGTAAACAGTTAAAAAAAGGTTTAGTTGTTGAATGAAGATATAATGAATGCTTTTAGCCCGCTGTCGTGAATAAAGTTCTGTGAGAGAACTGCACAACTGTGGCAAGATGGATGAGTAGGAACATATCTGCAGCAGCAGTGCATAGGCACGCACAGAAAATAAACGGATGGTACAAACACTGTGTTTCAACTTGAGCTTCAATGGCATTGAAATGCGACATAAATAAAGGAAGCAAAAGGAACAAGAAGAAAAGGCAACAAGGAAAAAATCTAAATACTTAAGTATCGGTCAGATAACACATGCACAGAGTTATTGAAGTGTTATGATTTTTAAACTAAAAAGCATGTGTGTTAGCCTGCCGTCATTTTCACCGACAAAGAAAGATACTTTTTGTAAATGCTTCTCCAACTTGTTTTTTAAATGAGAATAATGTAATATTTATTTATCTAGCATAACAAGGTTTGGATGGAAAAATGAATCCGACCAGTGATGTCACCTACCGCTTGTGGATTTTATGGCGCTTGTGCAGAAGCTGTCGGTGCAGCAGCGCTTGCAGCAAGTGATGTCGCACATGCGCATGTGACGACGGTGTAGCATATATCTACACCGAACAAACAAGGATAAAAATGATCCAGTGGTGGAACTGGAATGCTCAGCCTGTAGTAGCAAAGCCCGATGCTCTAATTACTCAGCCACAGATGCACGTCTCGTCAGACATAATGGAATGCCTTTGAGAATGTGGCACATGCAAGCAAGTGCATTAAGATACTCAACATACTTTTCACAAAGCTGATGTTTTCTTCAAAATTTTCCGACATGCAAATCATGCCATTGAGACGCCTGGTGCATTCTTACAACAGTGATGCAATGTCAAGTCATTGTTATGTCATAAAGTTCTCATAACCTATTTGCAATCACTGTAATAACCGACACCAATCAATTCCTGCTTAATTTCCTTTTGTAATCCTTTAATCTGTGCCATACTGAAGTGTCACTGGAATTCGGTTTCCTTACCATTGGTTGTTTTTTCTTCTATAGCGCATTTTGCTTCCATTAAAGCTTAAATTAAAAGATAGCGCTTATATACAACTGTTCCTTTTCCATTTCTTTCTGCACTGGTGCTGTGGGGAGTGTGAATCAAATTGCAACTGAACACACTTAAAGATGTCTTCTCACCTTGTGTTGAAACACAGCGCTTGTAAGTGAAAAGCTTAGTGAAATGTCGTGGTTATAAGCAGAGCCAGACCTGGCTGCAATGCTGCATTCAATAACACACGACAGTCTTTGAAACAATGACCTGTTTATTGATTTATTTTCACGATACTTCCAATTGGCTAAAGAGTAAAGACTTTACACAAAGGATGGGAAAAAGGAGACTTGATTACTGGGGGATGTCTTGAAGTTCTTGGAGTTGAAGTGGCAGTGATTTGAGGTGGGGACATAACTTGTCCTCCCAGGTTCTCCATAGAAATGAGTCCGAGTATTAATGCTAGAGCGAACCTTACTCAATTTTTGCCTATCACGGGCCTTGCTTCACTATGTGGGCTTCAGTAGGACTTCACCAAATGTAAGATTGTTTTGTTGCAACCGACTCCACTAGGGTTTTCTGTTGTGTTTAGAATTCGTACTGAAGCAACTCAACTTTATTTTCAATCATTCACTGCACTAGTGTGTATTGCATTAATTTTAAACCATATTAGTTTCTGTGCACATTGCAGCACACACAAATACACAATTCTACAGGAAAAACTATTAAACCCTCAAAATGCTTCACTGAGCACAAAAACTGTGCTGAACTAGACACACTTCTTTACATTGTGTTGCCAGTCAACAACCTCAGTAACTTTTGTTGATTCTTGTGTTTTGTTCTTTTTTATTCTTGTGCGTTGTTTTTTGGATTTTATAACTGTCAAGCATGATACAATTGCTTCTTATATCTTTAAGCTGCTATAGGAAGTCTGAGGTTTATGCCAATGTCGGGATTTTTGTGGTAAATGCTTCCCCTTTTCTGGACAGTGAACACGAAAAGAAGAGTAGTCGGCTGCTTTCGACATAGTGATTTTTTAATTAAAACTCAACATTGTTAACGTGCAAGCACGAAAACAGAAAAAAAATACTATAAACGCGTTGTGCACTATGGTCCTAAAAAAAAGCATGTGGAGAGATTTCCGGTGTTTGCAGTCTCTAGCGGCAGTTTCAGCAGCTTTGAATGAGGCTACATAAGCTCACGATCCTCAGATGCTTGAACCTGCAAGTAATTAAAAATTGTTCGCAACGTAAGGAATGAGAAACCATAAAAAAAAAAACATTTTCCAATCTCCACAAGTGAATACAATACAGTATTGTTATCGGTTTTTCCCACCCATCCTTTTGGTGACGCTTTCATCTTGAGTTAGGCATTCATCTTGTGTTAAAAGATAATTTAATTTAGCAGAAACTATCTTAGGACGACTCAAGCAATTGCTTCGTTGTAACGCTGCTGAAATACACAGCTGGGGCGCTTATGCACTAGCTACTGAAACTTTATCGCTGTTTTACAAGTATAAGCCCTCGAGAACACTAAATTGTGCCATTTTGCCTGCAGACACAGTCCACAGGTTTTCCCTCTGTACAGTTACAATTTTACCACTCAAGTCTGTTGTTATTTATACGAAAAGCTATAAGGTATATTAGTGCTGAGAAATTACGCACCTTTATTTTATATGAAAATGTAAAGAGACACTTTTTGCATATCATAACAACTTAAAAATACGCTTTCTCTTCTAACGCAGTTGACTGACGAGGCATATTTCCTGGGGCTGCAGGTTGCTGCTGTTATTACGCGCGTAAAACCATTGGTTGGTTGACACCGTAAGGCACGTGGGTGCTGTAAACTAGTAGACTCATGAGAGATGTTGTAGTGCATTTAGAAGGTGGTACTGGGCCTCACTACTGATATACAGCACTGTAGAGGCCACAAACACGAACGATGAAGTGCTTTTAAGGGGGGAGGTGGCATTGAAAAAAAACTTTTTTGTTTGTTGACCTAGAGCAATGAAATTTGGCATGCATACTAATAAGTGTCTTGTATAGGGAAATATGCAGTTTCATCATGATACCTTGAGTAGTTCTCAAGTTACATCATGCTACATGGTCCAATTATATGGTCTGCTTGTGGAAAGCCTAGCGCTGTAACAAAACATGCCAGGAAGCTGCAAATGGTGTTGATCTTTACTCAAAAGAAGACTACAGGGTATGACACTCTCAGAATTGTTTAGTAAATTCTCTTTTTTTTTTAGAGATCATCATGGCTGCTGACACACATTGTCAGAAACAGTGTCATGGACAAATCATCATCTAGAAAAATAACTGGGCCATAAACAAGAAATTGAAGAATGTCATACCCACAAGCAGTGTTCAGGGATTCAGGAAAAAGAAACAGAATCAAAATCGGTCCAGTCATTCCCGTGCTACTCTTTCCACGAGCAATGCACAATGTCCAAAACACACTTGTGAGAAAAAGCCTATCAAAGTTTTCGAAGTTGTTTACATTTGTTAGAAGGCACCAGCACTGTAGTCCTTGGTGTTCTTGTGTAGAGGCAACCTTTTGCGTCTCTGCCCTTTCACTTCATGCATGTGCGATGACTTCCTTGCTCGCTGAGCGTCTTTTTAGCAGCCCTGTGGAGGGTAAGGGCCCCAGGTTGCACACCCATTGCAGCACACATCTTGGTGTAAGCTTGAAAGTTGCCTGCATTGTACCTCGCAACTGCCTCATGGACTGCTACTTCCACAGTGAAGTGGGAGGCATGCTGCTGCTTAGAAATTAGTGACCAAATCACCGAGTGAAGGCTTTCAGCGGCATTTTGTGTCTTGTTGCCACTGCAACGAGCCTGCAGTTGAGGGTCAGACAGGCGTTGGTACACTGGCCGCAACGCTTCAACAACTTTGTTGGGCAGGTTATACGTGTGTGGAAGTTGTGGCTTCCCCTCTGCCTCTGCTGCACGGTGCCTGCACCAGCTGCGGGCACCGGAAGGACAGAGCTCTTGATGAGGTTCTGCATCTGTCGATGAAACCTTATGAAAGGTGGCCATCACTGCTTTCTTCATATCTTCGACGTCCGTGTTGCTTCGCAGTGCTAGGCCATAATAGCTGGTGAGCCTTTTGATCAAGTCCTGCGTCAGGCCAATGTTGTCACGGATAGCCATGCCATAACAACTAGTCAGTCTTTTAATCAGGTCTTCAGTCAGGCTGCCCCATCCTCCTAGTCTATCCTTCTTGCTTCTTGACACATGTGTTGGAGAGCTGTACCCATCCTCTCTTTCACGTGATTTATACAGTCTTCTTCAGCCAGTGGAATAAATCTGTATGTTCTTTCTTCAGAGTGAGGGAAGTATCACTGTCTTCATCACAAACAATGCATGCGTACCGGAGGTCATTCTTTCCAGTGACCTTCTGAATAAAATTAAGGTGGGGGACGTGGCATTTTCCTTCGTAGGTTTTGATGAAAATTGGCACAGTTATTGCAAACATTTCTGGGATCAAATATCTGAGCAGTTTATTCAATAACGCGAGTTGGTCAGATATAAATTCAACTCCCTGCTTCACACACGCCACGCTCATTTGCAAACCCCGCCTGTGATGCGTTTCATCATCCACTCGGTCGCGGAAACGGTAATTTGCGAGGCATTCGTTATTTTCGAAGATTCATCAGAGCTAGCGGCGATACCAAGCACGAATCCAAACGTGCCTAAATTGCGTCACCAGCGCTTTCTTTAAAGCCGATGTACTCGGCCGCGGGGTCCGGGAAGTCGGCGCACGATATGCTGGCTGGCGGCACTCGGTGACAATGCACAATGCTCCTAGCCGCGGCGACGAAACATCGGCGCACGGCGCACATAACGTGCTTGGTCTCGCATTTTGCGGCGCCGACGCGCGAAATTGCTAGCCGCTGTTCCGAGCGGTCAATGCGCGACGAGCTTGGCCGGGAGGTCCGCTGCCGATTCGTAAAATGTCCATCCGCACTTTCGAGGAGCCAGCGGACGATGCGATTTGCTGCTTGTGACGAAGCACAGTGCGGCTTGTCCGCTAGCGCGATGTCCTTGCCCGCAAAGTTGGGATTCGTCTCGTAAACCAGCGCCGTGAGCGGAGTTAGGCCTAGCCACGACTCCGAGCAGTAAGCTCGGTCGCGGTGTGCGTGGCCGCGGTGCCCGATGTTTCAAAGCAAGTCATGTTCGATCGCGAGTACAAAGAGTAGTAGCGCGAAGTTATTCGTCTCGGAGTACGAAGTGCTGACAAGCTGAACTTCTACCCGAGACGCGCATCTGCGATGTTCGCGACGAGCGCGGCACGCTATCGTCTATCGTACACTGATGACTGCGCTTCCGCTTGCAGCTGTCAAACTACAGGGTAATCATATTCTAAATTATCGTCGACCCGTGCACACAGGACGAGTGAACGCGTCACTAAGTAGCACGATTTTCGACAGTCGTAACATCAGGTAACATCGCGACGCGTAAGCAGCAGACGGCTGTCCTCTCGGAGCGAGCATCGGACCAATGACGAGGCGTGCTGGAGCAACATGGCGGACGCGGCCAATCGGAGGCCTCGAAACGACCTTCAGAGATTTGCTTTTTGTGCGCTTGTTTTCAAAGGGAGGAGCCAGCTGAGGCGGGGAATTTGAAAACGAAGAAATGCTCTTTACGGCGAGATCAAAATGGCGGCGCCCGGTTGTGCCGTTGCGAAGCAAGACTTTTTTGAAAACCACCGTTTTTTTGCGATCTCCACAATAATTTTCGCCAACTCAGCACGTGCAACAAATTTTTTAAAGCACTTCTAGGTGGTTTTCAGTGAAGATATTTTGGAATCAGATAGAAAAAGGGCTACAGAAACTGAAAATGTGATTTTCAAAAAATCGATTTTTTTGCCATTTTGCGCGATACGAAAGCCGCGTCCCCCCTTAACAGCTACTATTTATTGTTACACTAGTAGCGCATCTAGTTCATCTCTGCAGCACTGTACACTCAAACCTCGATATAACGAATTATCGGTTATAACGAAGTAAGTGAAGAATAGTGTCGTCATATATACAGTATTACCAATAAGCGTTTATAACGAATTTTCGGATATGACGAAGTTATTTTCATGGCAGATGTGACTTTGTTATAATGAGGTTTGAGTGTATTGCAATAAGAATATTCCCACTAGCCTCAACACTTTCCAATCAGTTATTCAGTCTTGCGATTCGAAGAGACTCAGGAAAATGCTGATGTATTGTTTGTCCTAGCACTCACGGATGTACCACATCAGAGAGGCTTAGGCCAATGTCTTATGAAGTGCTGTTGATGCTGCAAAGGTTTTTGTTTAATTGTTATTCCATATTCGCGTGAAACAGAGGGATGCCACTCAGACATTTGTCCTACTACATTCTCTTCTTACGCCCAAACCTTTTGTCAGGGCTCTCATTGGGAACTCCATTCCTAATTAGGTTAAATTAGCATTTAGAAAATGCTGCTGCAGCATCAGCACTCACTTTTTATGTATCCT
This sequence comes from Rhipicephalus sanguineus, assembly GCF_013339695.2. NCBI lineage: Eukaryota > Metazoa > Arthropoda > Arachnida > Ixodida > Ixodidae > Rhipicephalus > Rhipicephalus sanguineus. The sequence continues at coordinate 112,382,316 of NC_051177.1, forward strand.
TCATATTTAGGTGATTTCTCGAAAACAAGCAGGTTTTCAATGCTGATTTGTTACTGTGGATTTTTTGCACTGTACCCCTCGTTTTGACGTGCTACTACATGCTGTGTATTTCATAAAAAACGATTTAGTGCTGGACTCGATATTAGCCATTGTAGCTTTGGGCCAAAACAAATTGCGTGTAACTTGTATGAAATATAATTATGCGTCAATAAAACAAATTAGCCAATCAAATGCAACTGAAACGTCCGTGTAACTACTACAACACGAGATACAGGACTCACCAGTAGATAGAAGCGCGGGCTGGCAGTGCTACAGGAAGGAGACTCCGATACCAAACTGAAGGCCGTGGTTCAACCTGTAATGTGTCCCTGATCAGTGATGAAGAAATTTCTTCCCAATCACAGCTCCTTGATAACCTTTTTTTTGTCGTGAAACTCTTATACGATGGCTACTACTTTTGCCAACCAGTGATGGCTAAAGTGCTCAAGCTGCTGATTGAATGAGGGACAAATATTATTTACAAAATGTTTGTTACTGCAGTGCATTAAAGGCAGCATAATAAACGGTGCATTCAACTGATGACAGAAACGAGAGGAAATGACCGACGAAAAGTTTGAAACACAATTGTTCAAGTTAAACAGTGGTTCAGGGAAGCACGCAGTAAAAAGGCCAGCCGAGCATTTCATGTTTACTGCATCTGTAAACTAATTAGTGTAAGTTGGGAGGAAGCTAAGATACAAGTAATCAATTATAAGTAAATCCTCAGTTACTTTCAGGGGGCGGTAAGTGGTGATTGTAATTAATTACATTTTTAAAGGAAGTAATTGTAAGTGGCTACTTCTTTTTTTCGAACATTACTTATCTATTCTACGTGCATGTTAGCTTGCACATCAAGAGCAAATTTTATGCGCAAATGCTGCAAAACTATATTCACACAAATGTGGAAGTACTGTAGAAAAGTGATGTGTAGAGCTTACAAAGCACAAGCTCATTAGGCAAATGAGGCTTGGTGCGACATTGACACCTGCGAACAGGAGATGCGAAAGACTTGCCTGTCACCAGACTTTGCCTTCATGGGCACACAGTAGTTCAGCTCAAAACGGGCAATGTGCCCGATGGAGAGCACGATGCCGGCGCCAACTGACCATCGCAGATTTCGCGTGACCAGCTCGAGGTTCTGCTGCATGTCGTTAGCTGTAATGAGCACAGAACCAGCAGCTCAATTAAGCCCTTCACTAGTTAAATGGGGTTAAAGGGGGACATGACACTTTAAAACTTTTTTTAAATTTTTGATCGGTTTTGATGAAACTTGCTGAGTTTATATGTATGTTTGTGTGCTGATTTCAAACATGCAATTATTTTCATAGTTTAATATTTAGTTTTTAAAATATTAAAATATTTCATGTCGCCTTTGGGGAGCAACATTTTTCATAAACTGAGAGAATTACGTAGTAAATCAGTATATCCCAATAGTCTGGAATCAGAACTGTATGCAGTAAAACAAGAATGAATGTTCTAAACCCATTTTGACAAAAGTTATGGCATGCTGAACATTTGAGAGCGAAATGCCAGCTTGACATAGACTATATCATTTTTAAAGGTGAGAACACTATTTTGAAAACACAATAGTGTTCTCGCAGATTAAATTACTCATCTCCTTTGCGAACAGTCCTAGTGTTTTGGCAGAGCACGGATGCCACAACAAGTCTTCTTGTTGCAGCAGCAACCGATTTTTTCATCGCGTGTAATTACTGAGGACACAAGGAAATCAACTGCAGCTGCATACCCCACAGCTCCACCTGCTTATTCTGTACAAACAAATGTCAGTACATCATGATGCAAGGTTTAACGAATTGTAGGATATAAGAGCATGATTAAAATTTGATTACTGCTCGTGCTTTATTTCAGCTAACACTGCACCAGTTGCAATGAAGCAAGCGCTCTATCACTCGCACCTCGAAAGTGTGTATTCTGGTAGCAAACATGTAAAATATGATGCGCCCCATGTCCAGTCTGTCGCACCTAACTATGCCACTTATCACCTTTAAGCATTTTTTGCAGAGCTTCACAGAGCCATTGTACTTACTGAACTTGAAGTCATCCACATTTCCTGCTGTTGCAAAGGCATGCGTCCGGAAGTAGTCTCCAAGTCCACCTTCTCCAGGCCGGAAAGGCAGCGGTGTGTATAGATGAAGGCCAGCGGCCCAGTAGGTCTCGCCTCCGAGTGAGTGGCCTAAAAACGACAAAATACACACAGTAGCCATCAACTTGATGAATTGCCGGCTTTTTAGACAAGGACGACTTGGACAATAGCAGTAAGATACAGATCCATCTAGGTGTGCCGTAATGCACTGTAAACCCTCCTCATCTTATTGCTTTAGAACAAGAAAAAAAAATATCCACAAAGCTCGAAGTCAATGCATCAAAACATCATGACTGCCGCACTTTTGGGATGCTGAAGCACAAAGGGCTTGTAGAAAATTATTTATGGCACTGCGATGCTTGCCAGTATTTTTGTTATGATCTGGAGCTTCATTCAACAAAAAATACTGACAAGCTGTAAATGTCGTCAGTACTCCTTTATTGACGTAAGTTACACAGCCTTGGACTTATATGGTGTCATATGATGTTTTCCTTTTAATCCACCAATCACTGACTTAGTACAAGAATTCAGGAGTGCTTGAGTTCAGACAGCATTTGGATATGCCTGTCAGGTTCCTGCCCAATTCACGTTCAACTGCACTGTCTCTAATGGTTAAAAAGCACCCAATCGTTCCTCATGGCAGCACAGATGCGCAGTGAACTTACAGGTGTGCTTCACGTGCCTGACAAAAAGGTTGTTTAGATGTGCCAGCTGCAATAACAGTGCAATCTTACACATATAAAACTCAGCTTACAAACATAAAAATTTATAGGCTTGTCCAGAGCATGCAAGTTGCCTACTTCCAAGTTGACATGCTATGTAACGCTTGTAGTTTGTTCCACGTTGGCTGCCGTGGCCACGAGTGATGTTGGGTATGACTTCGAGTGCTAAATTTGTACACAAATAACTGAAGAACCTGATGGCAGGACAGCCATTGTAGTAGCTTACAGACAGAGGCTTCCACCCTTCCACCCAAACTTACGGGAGCCCCTTTGGCTACAACAGCTGGCTGTTTTTAGACACCAACATGGTCCTATGAAATGAACAATGTGTTGCACATAACAGTGGCCTGTACTGTTAACTACAGCTTAACTGGCTAAATCTTTCATAGGCTTGTTTGGGTATAGTATTCCCTCTGCATACAAACACACAAAATGTGTGTTGTACAGATGCATCGAAAGCCCCATCAAGAACACTGAGGCATTAGGCACTGTTCCTCATCATCCCTTTCTCACTGGTGGTGGTAGCCACGTCCTCTCTCATAATCAAGATGCGACTCAAATTTACTAACACCTAAATGTACCAAATGGCTCTCTATGTGCACCCTGTCTCAGTGACACCATACAGCGCTACAAAAGCTACGGGCTGCACTAGCCAACCAGACAAGAGGGCCGGAAGAGAGGCTTCTCCTTTGTGACATAGTGGGTACGTTGCTAGTGTACTTGTGTTAGTAGCCACAACAGAGTTTATAAAGAGCTCTAGAAATTCTGCTCTTCCAGCTTTCGCCGTGACTGTGCTGCGCTCTCCGCGCAGGCGCGGCGCTTTTTTTTCAAGCCCGCAAATGTGCGCATGCGCAATAAAGAGCAGACAGACCTTCCGTGTGTGGCCCGACACCTCTCTGCTGGAAACCCCGCAGTCCGAGTGGACCACCAAGGAAGAACCGGTCGCAGATACTGAATGTCTTGTTGTGGCCAAAGCCCATCATGTGGCCAGCCATGCAACAACCCTGCAGTACCTGCACAATCGAAATAAGCAACAAAAAGAAAATAAGAACTTATTACCGAACTTCTTATCACAATAGCAAGAGAGGTAGCAAGCAACTACACGTTAAAAACATCTGTGACCGAGAGGTGTGCTACGGTAATACACATCCCATTTGTCAGGGACCAATCACAGTTAACAAAGACAACAGCACGAAGTCCAGTGCTTTTGCTCTACATAAAAAATGGCAAACCAAATGCGGCTGGCATGGTGCAAGCACAAAACAAAAGGTTTCGGCAAGGTATGCATGCCAGAAACGTGCACGTACATAGTGGCTAGCAGACAACGTGAGGAGCAGTCCACACTAATGTGGTTCTGCTGTAATTTGCCAGGCTTGACCTCGTGTTAAATAAATACAGTATATAAGTGTTAGTAACTTTGAATAGGATGCAAGCACTCACAATGTCTCTTGCTATTGGCACATTAAGCTGGTATTCTGCTTCGTGCTTGACAAAACCAATGTCACCACCCAAACCAGCAAATTCCTGCAAACAAGAAAAAAATAACAGCACAGGTGTCAATTTATGGCGACACTACATATCACAATACTAAGCTTTACTGACTTTCAATGCTTTAAAGAAGCAAACGCACATGTCTGTTCCCAGAACATCTTCAATATGACACGAGAAGACTGTGTAAACATGACAGTGGGACAATGCTCCGTAAGTGTAGAACCAGTCACTTGAGTTTGCAAGAATGTCCAAAGTGATCTCTAGATTGAGTTGGTTGACATACGAGTGATCAGACACACGAAAAAGTGGAAATGGTATTTGCAATAAACATCAACAGCTGTGATTCCCATTGGCTGCTTCCTTCAGGCGTGGTGCGCTTATTTTATTGCGAAGATAGCAGGTGACAGAAAGCAGTTTTTGGTGAGCATGACTCTTCAATTTTTCCTTGAACACACCACACATTAGTGCTACCACCTTGACTCTGAGAGTGCCCCAGTCACAACCTGTGTGCCACAGCTTACACTGAATGTGGTAGTATATTACTGTGATAGTATATTAGTATATTAGTACACCTCGGAGAGGAATAAAATCGCACGATTACATTTACGTTTGAAATAGTTAAAGGACACCCCAATGGCAGTATATCCAATTATGTGCATCTTTCAACAGGTTATAATACTAGGGGGCGGCACAGTCTTTCAGTCGCTCCATATCAGCCGGCTAACACTGTTTTTAAGTAGTCTTTCTTCCTGCAAACGATCGTACAGTGCAATGCCTTAGATGCACTCACCATTGACACTAACAATACGGAAATGTTTGAATCTCTGCTTGCCAGTTAATCATGAAAAGTTTCTTGCTTTGTACTTTATGCCTTTTCCCTTATGTCTTTCCTTAAGTGAGTTTTGTTTACGCTCTTTGCTTTATCTTGTTTTCATACATTTTATGCTACTGTTTTTGCTTAACAAGTTCACTTGTGTTTTATTCACCATTGTAATCCACTCTTAAACTACTCCACTAGGTGTCAGCAGTATTGTCAAATAAATAAATAAATAAATAAATAAATAAATAAATAAATAAATAAATAAATAAATAAATAAATAAATATTGGCAATACTTTGTCAAGACGTATAGCGAAAATGCATATTTACATGGCATTTGAAGGAGACACAATGCAAGCATGGTTGGTTTTGACAGATTTTCCTACAGGGGAACTGATTAGTGTTAACTGTTTGCAAAAGTCATTCAAAGCCAGGATGGCGCTTGCCTTGCTTTACTGAGAATCAAGAAACATTTTTGTTACATTATATTACAAAAACCTTAGTGTACAGGGAAATGTACAGATGGGGATCCAAAAATCAGAGGCCGTACTGGGACCCATGCCACATGGCCACTGGATGAAATTCTATGTTGTACATGTGACTGACAGCTCAACCTAGCATTTAAGCCTGTAACAGATTTTTCATGAATAATCATATATATATATATCATGCAAAAAGCTTTTAAATGTGATGACCATTTATTCGTCACATACTTTTGCTAATAGAACTGAGGAAAACTGGTACGCGCAAAATGATAAACAGAGACAAAGGAAAGAAGTGCTAGTTTTAAGGGCTCTCTTTTCTTTGTTATACACAATATTAATGAGAACTAACAGACAATAATGCCAAGGCTACTTTCCTTGGCATTATTGTCTGTTAGTGCTCACTAAACAGGGACAAAGTAAGACAAACAAGGCTGGGCGCTCGTCCGTGTTTGTCTTACCGTGCCCTGTTTTATCATTTCGCGCATACCCTTTTTCCTCGAAGTATGAACCAACTCGTCCAGCTGCAAGTTTCATTAAACACGGAGCCTGCGCTGTGGAGAAGGAGACGGAATGGAATCACCCCTGCTTACCTGGTGCAACCTGAAGTAACCTCCTTCTGTTGGCAGAATAGAATTGTCTCTCCTGTCCACAGTGACTATGTGCTAAGACAAAAAGAAGAAAGAAGGTTAACTGCACTGAATGAACACAAAGCAACGAAAAAATTATCCCATACCTTTAATGAAGACTTCAGAGAGTGTCCCATCTCTTCTCGGACAACAAAAGGAACCGTCGGCCCGAGACAGGACAGCTCCCGCCACAGGGCCTCCCATCGTAGGCTGTGATGCACTCCAGGTGTTGACTCAAACTGAAAGAGTCAACATCGAATGGCTTGCAGGGGCAGTTAGCACAACGAGGCTGCATCTAGGATGAAGCAGTCACGCATCAGTCCATCCACATAAAGCTTTTGTCATACAGGCATCGCTGTCCCAATTGAAATTGATTTGAGTTAGTTTAGTAAAGCAACGAAAGTGGTTGGTTGGACTGCGTTGGTCGTCCTTGCTCCACATGCCCCATCCCTTTGCAATAGTCAATCTCATTTGAGTTTCTTAAGTGTTAACAAACAATGAAGTGTGAATTTGGTAGGTTTGAAATCAAGCATGCTTGCGGATTATCTGTAGCAGTTGCTCTAAATTCGAACTGACTTAAGAACACTTAAAGGCATCTGCTTGCCCACCATATTAGGAAGAAACGCACTCAACAAAGCTGGTAGTGGCTCCAGCACGAACCAATCATCCGCTGCCTTTGCAAGCACTTCTCAGGCATTATTAGTGTATGCCCAGATGACAGTGGTTTCTTTAGATGTTTCCTACATTCAAAAATATTAATGATCTCGGATAACTAGAAAGGTACTGATAAGATGTTAACTACTTAATTGAAATCTGCAAACACTGCCATTCCTATTAACAGGATAGCAGAGGCAAGGTACAACTCCAAAATTGCACATATGAGCACAAATGAATGACAAATGGCGCATACCAAGAGCTCTGTTAATAGGCCACGATCAAGTTGCCTGAAGCCACTCCACGTGAAATCTGCCGCTTGCTGGAACACTGCTCCCGTGATTCTGTAAAGAAAATTGCCCGGCATAAAAACTCGGATGTGAGTGCAGTCCGAGGCCTTACCGAGGGTTGAGCCAACCGAGGAAGGGCTTACTGACTGTAATATTAAATCCGCTAGAGTGCTTTGTGCCGTAGTGGTACTCTGTCTGCACGAACTCTCCTCGGCCCCAGGTATTTGGAAATTTGAGACCTATGACCTAAAAAAAAAACCAAAGAAATGGGATTCACGACTTAAGAAAGCATGCATAATAATTAAAGCTTTGGCATGTCTAGATTACATAATGGTGTTTGCATAATACCAGGTTACTGGACGATGGTAGTGACATGTTAAGAGGCCTTGTGTAGCCATGATTATAGACACATTTATATTGTGATTGACGAATGCTTTTGTCAAAAACAGATTTAAAAAGGCAACATGATGATGATTATGCCACTGCAGAAAATTCACATTTGTAGCATAGCATAGCGGAATGAGATGTTTCCTACATTTAAAAATAAGCACTTCGCACTGACACTTGGTTACCGCTAATAACTTTTTTTTCCTGGTTGAGCACTGTGTCATCATCCTGATTGCTAGCGTTCATGCGCCCGGTAACTCATCAAACTGTGAATGCCAAGATGTTTGTGAAGAAGGAGTAGTACTAACAAACCAAACATTATGTAATTTTTTAATGAAATTAATTAAAGACATGTGACACAGATTGCGCGGCTGTGGACCAGATGTCTTCAACATGTCCTAAAAATTAGCAGTTGTGGTAACATGATATCACTAATGTCATCTCACGGCTTCGAACCACTGCATCAGGCTGATCAATGCATGTATCAGTGGTGTGTTTGATACCATGTGACCAATACCTCATATTTCAGCAATGTAACATGACGCCCTTGTTAGTACAGCCTACTCAACAAAGCTGTATAGGTCCTTATGCACGTTTTGAACTGGTTACATTAAAACACTGTTACACCGCTGATGCTGTTTAGTGGTAAGGCATTTTTAAAAAGGGAAATAAAAATTTTTTGTGCCAATGCTCCTCTAAAGTAACATTTGACATACGCTTACCATACTCCCTTCGTTGTTGCCCACAAGGGTGTTGATGCCTCCAACAAGGCGCCGGACTTCTTGTACTTTGAATGTCACTTCCAAACCACTGGGACTTGCATCTGGACCTACAAGTTACGAGGCATTGAAAGAGGCTTGTGAGAACCAGCTGCGGTTCTGCATGTTTGGACAAATTCACTTGCCTATACACCTCTACTTGCATGCACAAAATACAGTAGACTCTCAGTAAACGGAAATCTGTTAAACGGAACTGCTGCTCAAACGGAACAGCTGCATCTAATATAATTGGTTTCATATTTGGATTCTGCACTCCTGTTCATCTCTCAGTAAACGGAACTCCTGTTAAACGGAACACATTTCCTTGGTCCCTTCAGGTTCCGTTTAACGAGAGTCTACTGTACTTCAATATTCATTACATGACCTGCGTATGCATGTGAAATTCTTTTTTCTTTTTGTTGTGTTAAAAATGCCACCTTTTGCAAACAAAATACAAAGACGTACTGTATATTAACTCCGCATACGTATGAATATTTTCATGTTTTTTTGTTGTTTTTTCGTGAGACATCTTGACAAAATGTACAAGCTTTACACTGAAAACATTTTAAAATGCATACGTCAGAGTATGATGCAATATTGGGACAACATTTACTACGTATTTACAGACTGTGAGTGGTGCCATCTCTGTGAACCTGTGCGATGGGTATGTTTATTCGTGATTATCTGCGACATATTCTGGCTGGTGCACTTGCCCATACCAATAATCAGTTGCCACCAGATAAAGTTATCATGGGGGCCCCTTGGTTAAACTGCAAACGTAGTTCCCGGTCAGCTTTAATTGTGTTCTTCACAGCACAGGTTTGAACGCCAGTATATGTGGACTGGTGTTGTGTTCTTCCTCGTCTCCAGTTGTTTGCGCCACAGAAATTTAGTACTCAAGAATACGTACAAACAAGCCCGTAAACAAATCATTTTGAACAGCAGGCTGTGAGCAGACCCACCTGTAATGTGCTTCATCTCATCTCTTCGTTATATTTGGCATTTGTAATTCATTTATCAGTTTCCATTTTCACTAGCGCAGAGCAGCTAATAGGGGGAATGTACTTCAAGTTGAACTCGGTGCCCTATGATACAAATAAACTTTCCCTAACTTTTCTGGATGAACGACTGTTAGATGATCTTATTTCATGTTGGTGAACTGCGCTACACGGCAATGAAGCATGCAGAAAGGATAATATGTGAAACTCATCCAAGTGAAGATCTGCAGGGTGGCAGTTGTTGGTTTTTTGTTTGAGTGAGTTTCATTAGCTGGCAACAAAGCGAAACGCAACAGAAACACACGATATGACGGGCACAACAGCTTAGAAATTAAATTGTCACTTCAAGGTATGGTTTACATTCTTTAGTTCTTCTTTAGAGCTTGTCACTGAGTTTAGCTTAGTGAGAAAGTGGTTCACCTTACCTGAACTTGTGTCGATTGTCACGGAGATCTGTTTAAAGGCGCCCAGAGTTTCCAGTTGTTTTCTTACGTAGCGGGTTTTTAATATCACCTGAAATGTAGAAAGGGGCGGGGTGGGGAAGGGACAGCGTGCTTTTGTATCAACCCCAAACAACTAAAAAGGACCGCTACCGGAAGACGTTCACCACGCTCACCTCTTGGAAATCTCTGGCATTGAAGAGGTCGTTGACAGCTTTTTTGAGGATATCATCCTTAGTCCGGACAACACCGTCAATAAATACCGTGTCAACACGAGCCTGCAATAGCAATGTCCTTTAGGAAACGATGCACACAGAATATAACTTCGCACTGACCTCTATTTGATCCAGAGGGACTTGCATATCCTTCGCCTCATGCCTTTCAAGAGACTGCAACGTGTATGACAGAAAAGCACGAAATCAGTTTCACATGGGATCGTTTGTAAGTTCTATAAGAACGAAGTATCCATTAAAAGTTGTCGAAGCCTAGTAATGGCTCAACACAAATGATGACCGCGTTCGAGCGCGACTCGCAACAGCTGTAAAATTCATTACGGAATGAATAATGCAGTAAAAGGCCGCAATGCATGTGTGCTATACCTTTGCTTGGACGGTTCCCATTTTATTTTCTCGCAGTTCAGCACGTCACTACACAAACTTCGCCGCACCAGAAATCCTCAGCAACTCTTCTCCCACGAGTCCTTGCATAAACATAACCGAAACGACGCGAAGCGCGCACTTTAGCAAAGTTTTCGCGAAGTTCTGTGCGGAGATCGTCTACTTCTCAACAGCCGGGCACAGTACCGGCATGTTTTGTGACCTTCCCCTAGCGGAGCGGCTTGTTTTGGATGCTGATATTTTGAAGAAAGCCCAACGCTTCGTTATTTAGGTTCGTTTCTAAACTGTTTCTTAGGAATATAAGTAACGTTGAATTTAGCGTGCCTGTATTTAAGATAGCAAGCGCTGAATGACGTTTACTGTTCATTTTGCTGGTAACGTGACTAAACAGATTGCTGAGTTTAGCGCGAGAAACAGGATGGATCGTCAACTATGGGATCGAAACTATCGAAACTCCGAGAAACTCCCAGAAAGGTGCCAGAAAGCACGCCGAAGTCACGGCTTTCGAGTTGTGATTGTTCGTAAGCTCTGACAGCTCTGATCCCATTGGTAAAATTTACCCCTTACGCTTCGCAACTGTCGGTATACGGCACGAATAGTGAAATAACACGAGAACCGTGCGTTCGTTGCTAAATTATTGCCGCAATCATGAGTGGAGGAGACGACAACGCACGAAACCCGAAGAACCTTCCTGCGCTGCTGAACTTCTGTGTTCAGAACACGGCGACCGAAGATGCTCCGAGTTCATCCACGGCTTCGATGGATCCCGAGGTAAGCTAAGCGGCCTTTGGTTCGTACTGACACCGCTAATGTGGTAGCAAGAGGTGTGTAATAAATACTTCCGTTTTTCCTGCCACATTTCGAGCTGTAATGCTCGCGAGGCGTTCACCGACGTGCTTAGCGTTGTTTTACTTGGTAAATAAGCTCGAGTTGTTTGTCACATCAAAAAAGTGTTTCGAAATGTGTGTCGCATACGTCTTCTACGCCGTTGCTGCTCGTGTACGCGGCAAATCAAAGGGACGCAGAGACTTTTCTGGGACGGTTGCAGCTTGCTGGCAAAATAGCATGACCCCTTGACGCGCGAATTATGATGGGCTGTCTGCAAATGTGTCAGATTTACACAACACTATTCCAATGCACTTGATACTGTATTTCAAGAAGGAAAAGGAGGTAACATGTTGTTCTGTGCAAGTTTCAGATATTAATGCTGATTAGCGTGTAAATAAATATCTGTTTATTCTGCTGCCAGTCATGTTCCATTTCTGTATAAAAAGAATCGATGTTTAGGCTCAAAATGCATGCGCAATTTGTTTTTGGGTGTATTCATTTCGAGCAAAGAAAATGTATACTTTTGACGTTGCTCCTGAAACGTGGCATGTCGAACATTGTAGGGCCTTCACATGAGTGATCTGCTGCATACACAGCCCATTGAGGCTAAGTAAATACACACTGACTATGCAGGAGGTTCAATTCATCTTACGTGCAATGTTTTCTTGGCCACTGTTTGAAAGGACTGGCAAAAACAAGTTTTGTCCGCACACGTGGACACTGCGCCTGAAGGGGATATACATACTGCCTATACAGCACAGCGAATCGTGTGGTTCAAATTGTGTCTTAAATTCCATTGAGTGTAAACTGTCTCGCTTTAAAAAGGCACTCAGGGTAATCGTAATTGAAACAAACCTTTAAAGGCACACTAAAGTGAAAGAATGGACAAGTTTAGATTAATAAATTGTACTCTGGAGAACTTTAATGTTGTTAATTTCACCATCATATGTTTATTAATGGGGAGAAAAGCAAGGTCAAAGTTTCATTTCTAAATTTTGCACTGAAATCTCCGCATGTTACCCTCACGGATATCCAAGTGTATTTTTCGTATTTTGGTGACATTGGCTCAACGAAGTTTCTTGAAACTTGGTATGTTAAGTCTGTGGCCCCCTCAGAGGACGATTTACTTCATTTTCACTGATTAGGAACTACATATGACCTAGTAGACGTGGTCAAAATGTCTGATGTCATGGCGTTTGGTGCGAGAATTTCGAGGTGGCGTCTCCACCCACATTTCCTTTTCGCGTGTTTTCTTGCTTACCAACCGTCTTCTCGCAGTAAGAGTGGCGTTTTCGGTATTATGAAATCGTAATTCACTGATACTCGAAAAATCGTTTTTCTCTTTAGTGTCCCCTTGAAGCAAGAATGGGCTCACCCACTGCACTTTATTGTTGTATACCGACAGTAAACATTTAATATGCTAGCTTTAGGGCATACATTGTAAAGCATGTTTCGTTTCTGGCCTAGTGTTGGCAAAGTCATGTATGCATTATTGTCTTATTTGTCCCAGAGGCGGAAATGGTTGGAGGAGGCAATCTCTGACATGACAGTCTCCCCCGTGGAGGAGATGCAGAAGAACCTGAATGTGATCAAGGAAACGCTGAGTCACCACCGAGAGAGTGGACAGGCACCCACCGAGGAGGCCTGCTGCACCCTCGAGTCTGCCCTTGAGAGCATCACCGAATACGTCGGTTCCATTGACTATGCCAAGGGTGATTACTCCATACTTTACTCTTTCACTGATAATCATCATCATCATCAGCCTGTCTACGCCCACTGCAGGGCAAAGGCCTCTCCCATGTTCCGCCAATCAGCCCGGTCCTGTGCTTTCTGCTGCCACGTTATACCTACAAACTTCTTAATCTCATCTGCCCACCTAATTTTCTGTCTCCCCCTCACGCGTTTGCCATCTCTTGGAATCCAGTCAGCTACCCTTAATGACCACCGGTTATCCTGCCGACGTGCCCGGCCCATATCCATTTCTTCTTCTTGATTTCAACTATGATATCCTTAACCCCCGTTTGTTCCCTGACCCACTCTGCTCTCTTCCTGTCTCTTAAGGTTACACCTATCACTTTCCTTTCCATCGCTCGCTGCGCCGTCCTCAATTTAAGTTGAACCCTCTTTGTAAGTCTCCAGGTTTCTGCTCCGTAGGTAAGTACCGGTAAGATGCAGCTGTTATATACCTTCCTCTTGAGGGATAGTGGTAGACTACCATTCATGATTTGATAATGCTTGCCGAATGAGCCCCATCCCATCCTTATTCTTCTAGTTATTTCACACTCATGGGTCGGCTCCGCGGTTACTACCTGTCCTAAGTAGACGTACTCCTTTACAACTTCCAGTGTCTCGCCACCTATCGCAAAGCGCTGTTCTCTGCCAAGATTGTTCCACATTACTTTAGTTTTATGCATATTAATTTTCAGACCTACTTTTCTACATTCCATATCCAGTTCAGTAATCATGAGCTGTAATTCGTCTCCCGCGTTACTCATCAATGCAATGTCATCAGCGAATCACAGGTTACTGAGATACTCTCCATTAACTCTTATCCCTAATTCTTCCCAATCTAGGGCCCTGAAAAACTCCTGTAAACACGCGGCAAATAGCATTGGAGAGATCGTGTCTCCCTGCCGTATGCCCTTCTTTATTGGGATTCTGTGGCTTTCTTTATGGAGGACTATAGTGGCTGTGGATGCGCTGTAGATTTCTTCCATTATGTTTATATAGGCTTCGTCGATGCCCTGATTCCGCAGTGCTTGCATGACTGCTGATGTCTCCACCGAATCAAATGCCTTCTCGTAATCTATGAAGGCTATGTATAGGGGTTGGTTGTATTCCGCGCATTTCTCTATCACCTGATTGATAGTATGAATATGGTCTATTGTTGAGAAGCCTGTACGAAATCCTGCCTGGTCCCTTGGTTGATTGAACTCTAATGTCGTATTAATTCTAAAAAAAGGAGAAAAGGCTTGTCCTTCAAATAAGTTGCGTGGTAAAACTTATCATGCCACTGTAGAGGGAAAAAAAAAAAACCTTCCATGCTGTTACACAGGTCATTAGAATCACTGTGAGAATGTTTGGCTGCCCAAGCTGTGTTGTTAAAGTGTTTTTGTTTTGCCCGATTACATTTCTTTCCTATGAGTGACAGCTCTCTCTCGACCTCTCCCTATACCACATTTGGTCAGTAAGTACTCTTAGAAACCAAGTGTAGCCAAAATACCACACTTGGTACCAGACAATATGCTTCCGTTTCGCATACATGTGTACATGTGTTTTCAAAGTTGTACTGAAGTAGGATTATACTTAATGTGCCGGTACCAGATGTGCCTGCACATATGTGCTATTCTACACATGATTCCAGGGATCATGTGTATGCTTCAAGGAACAGTGCAAAAAGCGACAGCACATGTGGAACAAGGTACACACAGTGCTATCATGTATAAACTGGCATATGTAGTGCATACGTAGGGTCATGTGTAGACTACACATGACCCTACACATGACGCCAAGGTTTATGTGTAGGGTCATGTGGAATTGCACATGGCCCCTCGTGATGCTAATAGCATAATGTTTGGCTATTCGACAACTAGTACTACATTGTTTTGATTTCTCTGAGCAGCCAATTTTTTTCGTTCTTCCCCGCAGATTTCCATAAGATTGGCGGCTTTGATGTACTCGAGGACCTGCTCTGCTTCCCAAGCAGTGCAGTCCAGTCGAGAGCCTGCGAGCTGGTTGCAGAGCTGGTGCAGAACAACCCTTACTGCCAGAAACAGGCTGCACAGTGTCTCAAGTTTCTGCTGCATCTTGTGGATGCCACCCAGGAAGCTGTCCGGCTGAAAGCGCTCTACGCCGTGTCGTGTGAGTGATCAGACGAGTGAAACATAAACACTGATCCAAGAGCTTACAGGGCCTTCTGGTCTGGCACATACATCCCACGACAAGGCGTGGAAAATAAAGATAACAGGGTCTTTTAGCAAGTTGTGAAAATACGGTACGGTATTACCGTACTGCTCCTCCTTTCTCGTTCATTGTGCTCTTGCCACTCCTAATTCCAGTGAAGGTACACAAACACCACGAATGCCTTTTTAAAAAATTGCTATGTCACGCCTCATTGTTGCCTCTCAGCCTATATGCGTTGTCAACGAGGAACCTGTCGTTCAGGGGACGCACTGTCGCTGGAACTGGGAGCAGCCAAAGCACAATGAGCTAGCAAGAAAAGAGGAGCGGTACGGCAAAACGGCACCGTATTTTCATAACTTGATCAAGGACCCTAATACGTAAACCTTTACGCATTCGGCACAGCCTCGGTTAAATGAATCACTCAAATCCTGCTTTTAACAATATTAAGAGACTGTCCAAAACATGCAAAATACATTTTGTATTTTGAACGATCAATATGTCGAGCCATTATGCGATCCCCCTCGAGTGTGATATATCCAAGTTCGTCTCGTGTACGACACGATGCTGACATTGCCTGTGTTACTGGAGTCGCTGATGGAATAAGATTGGCCTGAAGATAAGACACACAAGAATATTGGGCTCGTTGCTTGAGCGCTTGCAATTAGTGACTCTTTGTTTTTCAGGTCTTGTGCGTCACAATATTTCTGTGTACCTGGAGTTTGAGAAATTGGACGGCTTCTCGGCGTTGTTGAGGGCGCTTCAGTCGGACTCGCTGAGACTGAAAACCAAGGCGGGCTTTTTGCTGTCATCACTGTGCTCCCAGCAGGAGAGAAGCAGAGGTCAGTGTTCTTTCCTGGTTCCTTCTTTGCGAAAGATGGCTTTGCTTATCATGACAGAGCTTATGTTTTGAAAGTACTGTACAGTGTTTAAGCCACACATCCACCATATTTGTACGAGTGTGGGACATTCCTTTACCATTGTTTTTTTAGGGTTACCTAACTGTCCTTGCATTGTGTCTGGCATTATCGTTGTACTTCTATATTTCTGTTTGAAATAGTATAGGAAACATTACAAGTTATTATTTGCATGTTTATTCACATCTCATGTGGCAGATTAGGTGATAGTCTTGTGAAAGCAGGCACACTAGAAATCTTCCGTGATAGGTAGCACACATCTATTGCAACAGCTGTATATTAGCTGTTGAGGCAGACATAAATTGCATGGTAACATTGAAATTTTTGCCACATATGCAGAATTGAAGCCGAGTAGCAACACTTTTATGTTGCAGTCACATTTGCTTTCAGTGGGCACCGAAATCAAATCTTATAAATCTCTGAGCTCCATTTTTTTTTCCTAATGAGACGCAGGTATTGAGAATGAACATACGGTTTATTGAGAGCAAGAGCATAACCAACCACACCAACTTTACTCTTCTAATTAGCACTAATTAGAGCTAATTATGCACGTGCATTTGTACGGATGTTGTTTCAGTAATCATTGAAAGCACGCGTGTTGTCCACTGTAGTACTTAATACTTACCAGAAATCCTGCACTTAGGGAAGTGTATCCTCTGAATATGTTGCTAAATGCGTTGATCTTCTGCTTGGCACCTGTCAGCACTTGATTTGCTGGGACGTCTGACCCAGTAAATAAATTTGACTTAAATTTCTTTCCTTCAAACAATCAATCTGTCTACCTGACAGTGTATGCGATGCAGTCTCCTCTCTCACTTTTCAGACACGCTCATTCGAATGGGTTTCGTGGAGCAGCTGGCTGCGATGCTTCGGCACGAGCCGGGACCCCACCGCGAGCACCTGCTCTCCACTCTGGACACGCTCGTGACCGAGTGCCCCAGTGCACGTGACGAGTGCCGTCGACCCGAGCTTCAACTGCAGGACACTCTCCGCACCGGCCTGGCTTCGAGTCGTGGTCGCGAGGAGCAGCGTGAAGAACACGACCACAGTGCCCACATCCTGGCCGTGTGCTTTGCGGACAGTGGAGCCGGTAGTGGCCATGCTGAGATGGACAGGTAAAAAGCTGGCCAGCCGGTCCTAGATCAAGCATGCGAACTTTTGGCGAGAAAAAGAAATTCTTCGGGGGGGGGGGGGGACACCGTGGAGGAAGCAACGTCGTCACCTCCCGCAACGCTTTCGTCCGGAGATAAATTAATGGATCAATCGCATAGTGTCGATCTTGTTCGTCTGTGGCCGTGCATTCGATCCCCCGGTGCATTGAGGGACCAGACTTATGGTGAAGTCGTTTCCCTTGCAATTCATAAGGCCTGGCTTTCCTTGTTGTGGTATCTGCTGTTTTAGTGGTGGCTTAGTAGCCGTGTTGGTGTCCTGCCGAGCACAGCGTCGTGGTTTTGGCTTCTAGCTGTGTTCCATGTTACAGTTGAGTGAATACAGAAACACTTTTGTACTACTAATCCTGCGGGTACATACCAAGAACGTCGGGCAGTCTAACTGTGGAGCTGTCCACTTTTCACGACGCTATGTGTGTGCGTGTGTTCCTTCGTTGTCTGATCGCCTCTAGTGCGCTTTTACCGTTCATAAAAATGGTCTACCAACGTGCCCAGATTACCACCTTGGTGTCCTTTCACAGCCTGTATTGCTTTAGGGTTTTGGTATGAAATCACTAAGAGGATCAATTAATGTGTAGTGCATCTTATTGGTTTTAATTAAACTATGTCATATACTTTTCTTCTCGCTACCTGTACAGTGGTACAGCTGGTCTTCGTGCAGTTCTCTACAGCATGCATACCTTTCATAGCTGCTTTGCAGCAGTCTTTTTAAGAGCACTTCTGTTCGTCTCGATGCCTAAACACCAAGCATGCTACAAGGAGCAGTTTATAATAGTGCGCAACACTGCCGCACTGCTAATGCACTGCGTTTTCCCAGTACAGTTTTAGAATTTTTTTAAACCAGCCCAAGTTTCACTACATCCTAAGGGCTATTTTGACATTTTGAAACTAATAAAAAGAAATAATTCTGAGTAGGATCCTAAAATTAGCAGGAATTTTGTAACCTTACCATAAATTCAAGAGTTGAGAGTATCTCTAAGGTATCCCGATTTTGCCATGGCAATTTGTATAAAATCTGTGTTAGTAAATGAGGCCTCTTGCGGGTCCTTACATTCCTAAACGCATGTTGGCGGGAGAGTAGACGCTGTTTTGAGAGACTGCAACGAATCAACACACAACTTTGTGCTGTACAACTGCAATACATATGTGCTTTAATGCTTCGAGTAGAAACGACGACGGGCACACCAGCATCACTTGAGAAGAGAACCGGCACTGGGTGACAACACCGGTGATCTGGTCTGAAAGAAAAGGTGTAGTTTCGCTTAAATCTGACAAGATGAACAACACTACATTATTTAACGAGTGTGTGCAATGTGTTGGGGATTAGTGCTTGAATAGTGTGTGCATGCACGGAAGATGGGTGCAAGACATCGCCTTACAAAAGCACTTCTTAGTGCAACATTAAGCCTACAATGCTTAAACACCACTCGAACCAAAGAAATTACGAAAGACAGGGAATTGTTTGAGATGTTTGTGTCTTTTCTAGGCACAACCAATGAAACCAACAAACAATTAAGCCAAGGAAAGCATGGAGAATTTGTTTCCTGTATTTTTTTTAGCTGTAGTGTAATAATTATGACCTAAATTGACAGGAATTAAAGTGGATGAAAAAGCACCCTTTCTCTCGGTCAAATCAGAACCCACAACCTTCGAATTACGTGTCCAATGCACTGGCGAAGGACAGCCTTGAGCATTCCATCGCATGCCCTTTCTGCATTCCTGTATAGCCATCAGCAGGGTGAGTCATGCGAACACCACAAAAACTAAGTGAACGTGTAGCTCGTGCGCCTTGAGCCACTCTTGAGCATTTTTGCGACATTTTCTTGTACCACGTGCCATGATTTCGTTAACTCCACTTCAAAGCATGAACCTGAACTAACAATTTCGGGAGTTTCACGTACCAAAACTGCAATACATTGTTAAGAGGCATGTCATAGTAGAGGGCTCTGAATAATTTTGACCACCTGGAATTCTTTAACATGCACCGACATTGCACGGTACACAGGCCTTTAGCATTTTGCCTCCATCGATATGCAGCCGCGATGGCTGCAATCAAACCTGCACCTTTCAGGTCAGCAGCCGTGCACTGTAACCACTGCTCGGCTGCAGTGGCTAACACCAAAGAAAGTTCAAACAACTTATTTGTGTTAATTTCAGGCTAGGAGAGTACGTGTGTGAAAAAAATTGATGAAACATTTCACTTACAAATTATGGTAGTTATGTAATTGGTTTGCCGAGTTATCCATAGGTTTCACATTCAGTTCTTCATGCTCTGATAGCTTATTAAGGTATCAAAAATCGGAACATTCGAAATGATGCATTTGGTTAATTGTTTACGCATTCATGCACGTGGCAGACCCGAGTGCTAGTTTATGTATTTTATTGTAAGTGCAAAGGGAGATTGACGAAGGGGGTGGGAGGTGCTATGCATTATAATTAAACATACTGCGCTATAACACAAGACAGATGCAAGAGTGGACACACACAGTGCAGAATTATAAGATTACACTTAACCATGCATCGTCGACAAACTCTCTCGGTGCCACAGGTGTTTGCAGAAGTGTGCTAACATGCGAGCAGTGCAAGCTTAAGACGACGGTTGTAGTTCCCACAGATTGAAGGCAGAGCACAGGCAAGGGAGGAATGGAGACCAGCGAGTGTTGCATGATGCGACTGATGCATCATACTCACCTCGCTTTGAACAGCTCTGAAGCAACCACTTTTGTCTGCTGTTCTTATCTTGCCTTACTCTGTCTACGTTAGTTCCTCTTGGTGGGTTTATGGCGATAAACTAATTCCACAGTAAGTACTGAATGTAGTGGACGAGTCACTAATGCCAGTATTGAAACCAAGCTTGAAGTGATAGACTAGTGTTTAAAACATGGCACTTTAGCCATGACAGAGCTATAAAGAGAAATCTAGGACAGAAGCTGAACCACTGCTGCGCAAATGCTATACCAGCTTCCATGATATCAAAAGATTTTTATAATGAATAAATTGTAGTTTGCAAGGTCAATTGACAGGCCATCTACCACTGTAAAAAAGATGAACCATTTGCCCTTTTAGTAAAATTTAAAAGAAGTTCCTACGCTGCAATAAAAATGTTCCCTACATGACTTTGCATGTTTCTCAACCTGACCCTATAGCTGCCAACTCTTGCATGTTAAATTTCAAAAAATAAAATAAAAATTCAAGCACCAAGTACAAAAATAGCTCGCATAAATTTTTTTATAGAGTAGAAACGAAACATGCAGTTTCTCATCTTCCACCTGATTTTGTTCAGCCATGCATAAAGTTATCACAGCAGTTACCTGTATGAAGGTCATTTTTGCAAAATGCCAAACAGGGGATAAGATATTCCTGCTAACACCGTCAACGAGGTTCTTGAAATTTTTTTTCGTCACATGTCTTGTATTTGCATGGCCTCATTGGCCACAGAGCTTCTAGAACAACTAAAAAAAAAAGAGAAACATTGCAGTAGTACATGAATTGCCTTGAAAAATTTATTTTGCAGTCCTAAAGCAAAGGCAATTCAGTGGGTTGGGGTATGAAGAATAGAACGATACACAGCTTTGTAAAACGGAGACCTACCTACCTGCACAAAACCGATCTTTATCCATTTGTAAATACATTTGGCTGTATAGCACCTCTCTCGTCTTTCATTAGTGTGTACAAAAGTATCATGCAACATTTCAACAATCATTTTCCAGAAAAATTAGGTATGGAACAAGCTTTTGTTTTTCTTTGCATCTCTTCCATTTAGTGAAGAAATGCACAACTTATGGCACAATTTCCAGAGATCGCAATGCAAACCATGAAATTTGGTAGTGTACAATGTTACTCAACACGTTTATCGATAGGGCTTGAGTATTGGTGTGCAACGTTTAAAAGAAAGAAGGAACGTTTCAATGACAGTTATGACTCCAAAACTGTTACTTTTGTTCACACAGGTGGACAGAAGAGAAATCAAAAAGCCACCAAAACAAACAAGGGGGACATTTTGTAAACTAATACTGGCAAATAACGCCCATAACTATCATCCCACATCTAGCAATAGACACCACTCACGCACACCTTTCAAAAATTCACGAAAATAAAGAGAATACCAACAAGGGAGAAAAAACACTAAAGCAGCTGAGACCATGGCATGCCTAAGACAATACAACAAGTAAATGTTATTGCAGTAAGTAAAATTAAAAACCACTTGACAGTTCTCACATGGGTGCGTTTCTGGAACACCACTAAAAAAAGATTGCCTGCAGCAACCGTCCAACCTGTCTACTTCAAGGCTCGGCTGTCACTCACACCCGCCAAAACAATTCGCCACCCGATGGCACTGGTACAAAGAAGCGTACGGTTATAGCAGTGTAACATACACATTGCTTTGGACTGTAGAAGAGGCAAATACATCTCGCGAGATGCACTGGTATTTTTTTTTTGATCAGAAGAAACAGAATCAGGACAGTGTCCTAGGAGCAGACAGCATCGAGCGTACACACAAGCTCAACATGAAATATAAAAGAGAAAGGTGGGAACAGGACAGAAAAGGACAGGAGATGGGACTAGTGACTAAGATGAGAAGTGACAGTGGCCGTAGACAGCAATGACAAAAAAAAAAAAGTAATAGAAACTGCTACCCTGGAACAACAGCTCAAAAGTAGGAACGCCATGGAGAGCATCGCAGCAGGCGACTGCTGTTGCTAGCTGGCTTCTCGAAACCACGAAATGAAATCGCGAGTCTGAAATACCTTGAACACGAGCACTATCCAGCACTTCAACATTATTAAAAGGCCACAGTTGTAACGACCGTGGAGCCTGGTTTTGCTGCACAAAAATACTACTAATTATATATATTGCATTTGAGATATGGTACAGCCGTGGCAAAAAGAGTGGAGAGATTAAAATGAACCTTCATCCCACAGACATATGGCCGCCACCGTGAGGAAATGATTACAGGGATGGGAAGAGTAGCAATCTGAAAAACGCTACCACCGCAGGGAGTTGCGCATTGGCTTTGAGGACGGCCACCAACGGAAGCAGATTCCAGCATTTTGTACTGGTTGCCTTGCTCGTTAAGTAGTGAGCGGGTAGCTCTTCCATTTAAAATCCAAATGTTCATCAGAAGCAACACAATTCACCAACTTTCAAGCGTGACATTCACCGGCAATCTCTGGTGAATACAAGTAAAACAGAATGAGGTCATGGGACTTGATTCACAAGGGGGAAGTGGCAAGTGACACCGACATTCACCGGCAATCTCTGGTAAATACAGTTAAAACTGAATGAAGTCATGGGACGTGATTCACAAGGGGGAAGTGTCAAGTGACACCGACAATCACCGACATTCACAGGCAGTCTCTGGTGAATACAGGTAAAACTGAATGAATTCATGGGACGTGATTCACAAGGGGGAAGTGGCAAGCAGCGCAACAGAAACTCGTCTCGGAATGGCTAATGAAGCAGAAGTCCTGTTATTCTTCCTCTTGCGGCGTGTCCTCTCGCCTCCCGCTTACTCGCACCATGCGGAGCGTTTCAGATCGCATTGCTACAATGAGGAGGGTGGGGGAGGGGATGGGAAGGTGTCAACGGCCTATTTGCTGCTGAGCGCGTCTCGCTCCACGGCATCAGCGTATTCCTCGTCATCCTCATTTTCCTCGTCCTCCTCATCGTCTTCGCTGCCGTGTTCCGAGGGTGCTGGCGTGGAAGTGCGCGATGCCGACGGCGACGGTGGTTCCGACATGGGCCGAGGATACCGCATTTGCAGCTTGGGCTGGAAATATTTGCAAGTACAGGAGGCAGGGGAATGGGGGGGGGGGGGGGGGGGGGGGGGGGTGGAAGAGTTTTGTTAAATCCTGATAGGCAGGTGCATGGAGTATGCAGAGTTTTCGGAAAGCCACGTGGAAAAAGGTGTGACCATCCCAATTTATTAAAACATTTGAGTGTTTAGCACAGTCATTCACTAGCCTTTCCTGTTAGCTAAGAGAGCTATCCTTTCAACTCTGCCAGACACTACTAGGTGATTCAGCAGAATCACTACTAACACCATTATCCCTACCAGTGCTAAACAGGCTCAAGTAAGGGCAGCTGTGTGGTCACACACCCTAATCGCTGCATTATAAAGGCCAATTCAATCCACACAAGGCAAAGATATATATATATATATACACTCAAACCTCGTTATAACGAATACGGATATAACAAATTATCGGTTATAACGAAGTAAATGAAGAATAGCCGTGTCATAGCTACAGTGTTACAAATAAATGTTTATAACGAATTTTCGGATATAACGAAGTTATTTTTGTGGCAGATGCGACTTTGTTATAATGAGGTTTGAGTGTATGTAATATCTGCCAATACACAAGTTGCTGCATTATAAAGGCCAATTCAATCGACACAAGGCAAAGATATGTATATATATATATATATATATAATATCTGCCAATACACAAGTTGCTTCATTATGTTGGTATGTCGCTTAACAGTTAAGCTGTGCATGAGAAATCCCTTAGCCTGTTGTGTAGTGTTAGGCCACACTAAAGTGCAAATTGTAACCGCATGAAATGCATTCGCATTTCATTCAAGCCTAAATCTTCATGTATTACATACTCTGTTGCAGCAACTAAAGCAAGCACTTACCTGTGCACAGAGTGCACAGGTTTATGTCAAACTTGTAGCCACGTAAGTGCTTGTATGTACTGCTAGTAACTAACAGCCGTGGCACAGGCCAAGTTATCCTTGGACATAAATACTACATAGCAATGAAAAATATCAACTTACCCCAACGTCTCCTTCTAAGAGCTCGGGATGTGTCCTGTGTAGGGCCATTTGCCGAGCCTTCCTGTAGTACTGCACAAAGAGAGGAGGCAGGTTGTCATGTATGTGCCATGCTAGAAGTTTAATGCGCATTTGCGCTTCTGTAATTTTTCACAACACTGGCAATTGCACCTTGCAGTAGTGGCAGCAACAGCAGACACAGGGAAAGGGTGAAGAGTATTTTCAGTAGAGGCTAACACGCTTATGCATACAAAAAAAAAAGTTAAGCTTGAGTTCAAAATTACTGTCTGTAATCTCCTCCCATCAACAGTGGCCATTTGGCATGGCTCGCGTGACCATGTGCAAAGCCACTGTTGCGTTATTTCGAAATATTTTGCCACTGTCAAAGCCTATATCTACTCAGACAGAGCTATGCTGCAAATATAATAGCACACACAGGACACCATGTTACCACACTTCGAAAGCAACTGCATTTTGAATGTTTATTTGCTATAGAAAAGTACAGAGATTGTGGCCTTGAGACTGCGTTCATTTGCCAGAGAAATAAACTATTGCTCTTTCCTTGAGCACGTGCATTTGCACACAAGGTGAAATGTTACGAGGGAGATTGCTTATGTAAAAAGTAGAGACGTCCTCAGGCACAAAGAATGAGACAATATGCAAAACCTGCACGTGTGCTTCATCACGCACATTTTGATGTAACCAAGGTGGCGGATCTTGGTATAGGATTGCAATTAAAGGGTCACTAAAGAGAAAAACGATTTTTCATATTTGTAAATTACCCTTTCACAATAGCAAGAGCAATACTCTTGCCGCAGCAAGACACTTGGCAAGCGAGAAAAGGCGCAAAAAGAAAGTGCAAGTGGCGACGCCATCTTTAAGTTCCTGCACCAAATCGCCATGATGTCATAGATTTTAATGGTGTCTATTAGGACCTGATTATTGTTCATTGGCAAACAAAGCACACTGTCCTCTAAGTGGTACGAAAAGTTCAAGTACCAAGTTTCAGGAAACTTTGTTGAGCAAGTGCGGCTAAAATACAAAAACACCGAAATCCATGACATCCAGCTGACATTCGTGTGTAATGATTTTGGCACAAAATTCGATAGATTAAACTTTCACCATCATTTTCTCTCGTAATATTGAACCTGTGATCCCGTAATTAATGGCAATAACGTGCTTAAAGAATAATTTATCAGTCTAAACTGATTCATTGTTTCACTTTAGGGACCTTTTAACACGTTGACATGCAAACTGGTCAATATTCTTTTAACCTATTTTTGTTCCCCTCAACATCCAAATTCTCAAAAATTCAGCATTTTAACGGCTCTAGCAGCACTATGACCATCCTAGTAAGAGCGAGTTAGACATGTGGTAAACCCTGCGTATGGAATTGTGCACATTAGTACTGCAAGGAACAGCAAAGTGCCGTGCACCAGTGAAGTGCTTAGCTTACCGTCACATTTTTTTTTTCTGTGACAATAACACGTACAGGTGTGCAACATCTGTATAAGATTGGAGCTGCACAAGCTTACCACTCCTAGGTTTTTCCAGTCTAAAAGGTCGCTGAGGCGTTCCGTGCGGTTCCGCTGGATTATTCGTTGCCTCCGGGACAGGCAGGAGAAGTCAAACATGTACTGCGTTAAAAAAAAAAAATGTTATGGTGGCAGCATTATTTGGTGCAAAGGCGCACATCAGTGCTTACCCATCCCGGCCTCATAAGCAAATATAAATGTATATATTGGGCATCTTGAAAATCAAATCACGGTGACTGACATCCCGAATCGGCACTAGATCTGTGAAAGATTGCTCAACCCTTTCAGACGACACCTATGAAGAACCATCTGTAAATGTGTCAAATCGATACAATGTTATTTCAAGGCACTCGATATTATATTGCAACAAAAGTAATTCCGTAATATGTTAATTCATGCGTATTATAGTAATCATTCCTAATTACTTTGTAATTAAATATATATATTTATTCTGAAACGATTCGTGCTCTGTTTTTGCATAAATTGAATGAAATCTCAGGCTAGAAATATAGTGCAAATTTGTTTTCGGTTATGTCCGTGTTGAGCATCGAAAATTAGTACTTTTGACGTGGGTCGCGGGAAGCGGCACGTCGAACGACCCGTCGAATATGGTAGTGCCTTCAGCAAAGTGATCATATGCAACAGCACACTGCAAAATGAAGTTAAATGAAGACAAATTTATTGTGCAGGAATTTCAGTTCGTCCAAAGCTCAATGTACCTAGCACTTTCTTAGCCCCTTGTCGATACAAATAGCAAAAACAAGTGGGGTACACAATTGTGTACATAGTGCCTCAAAGGGTTAATGATAGCGCTTCAAATTAAGTAAAAAACACAGGATTAACATGCCCCTACACTTTAGTGCACTTGTGTTCTCACGTTCTGTGCTCATTGAAATTCCACCAGAAAAATAAGTTGTGACCACATGCTCAGCTGCAGAAAGCCACTGTGTCAAATACACAGATACTTCCATGTAAACAAGACACTGCGAGACTGTTTTCATTATGACCACGATTTAAACACAGAAAAGCAAGAAAAGAACTTCAAAAACTGCCATGATCAAATAAGAATTAACCTTGGAAATCAATGCAGAAGTGGACCAAATTAAGGCCTTGTTTTGCATTTCACTTGCCCATTGATGGCACGAGCTGCTGTGAGAGCAGTTCTTTCCCGAATGTACACGAATGCCTACACATTTTTGACAGTGTCATTGTAAGGGCACATAACACCACAGGCATCTCAGGCATGCAGGATTGCATTCCGTTCTTTTGTGTAGAAGAAAGGACAGTGCACCTTAAAAAAAAAAAAAGGAAACCCGAGATGGACCACGTTTCCTTCAGTTCACAAAAGTAGCAAAGAAAAATGATAATCATTATCACAGTAATAATGAAAAAGTAGGCCCATCAGGGTTGTGAGCAAGCGAAAGCTGAAACCTCCTTCTGGTCAAAGTAGTCAGCTGTACGCCTATTGCTGACCCCATATCCAATTTTGAAGTTTTCAATTTGACCCCGTATTTTCAATTGTCAGTGTGCGACTCACAAGCCCAGCCGATTACAATGAACAGCGTATCTGGTCACACGTGACCTAGTGCCAAAAATAACTGCTGTGTCGGCAAGTTAAGGCATCATTTGTGAGCAGAAGCAATGCCACATGTCCTAATGTTGCAAATAATGTTTCACCTGACTGCGGAAACTGAAGTGGAAGAGTTAGAGAATAGCACGGAGTAGGGAAGCACACTGGTAGTAGTGAATCTAGTCAGATGTTAACGGATACTGGATATTTCTCAGTTACCAATTTCACATGTCACCACTTCAGCTTTAACACAACAGCTGCTCTGCCTATGATGTGTAGGTACCGAATGTTATGCAGCTCCCCAGTTTTGTTACTGGTGTCTGTGAATCGGCTTTTCCTTAACCCCTCAAGTGCTGATTAAATAACGAAAAATTGTTCGAAAGTTGCAAAATTTTTTTATGACGAGAAATGCTTCAGTAACATGTTCAAAACAGAAAAATACTTGCGAAAACATTTTACAACAGATGAAAATGCTTTGTCATATTTGGCACCGTCACGTAATACCCAGGCCTGTAGCCAGGAATTTTTTTTCATTGGGGGGGCACTTAAAAGGCCTTGAAAAGCACCTATTTTTTGTTATTTATTTTTGGTAGAACCCTCCCCTCCATCAGATTTTCTTGGAAGGGGGGGGGGTGCTTGGGCCCCTATTAGTACCCCCCACTCACACACTGGCTGCGGGCCTAATAATGACCCATACCTGTGGCATTTGATGTGTATTCCGAAAGAAATTTCTGCAGCTCCAGAAAGTAAGGGTTCCAGTTGACTTCCCGTGGACAAAATGTACTACTATTCCTCGATAGTTCAATACACACTAAATGAGGCTATCATGCTTGTGGTAGCGTTCAAAGCACGGCACTGTACCATGTTCGTTGATAACGCACGGGGGACGCAAGGCGCGCATTTCGCCGTTTAGTGCGCAGACTCTCATTCAATAAAAGTGCCAGTCACGGAACGCGTGCTGCCATCCATGTTTTAAATAGGAAAACACCATTTGATGGGATGGTCTGGTCAAAAGCCTCTTGAAGCATTGCTGAAGAGCCATGACGAGCACAGGTTGTGATAAGCAAAAAAGTGACGTTTGCTCATATAACGAGCTCAGGTCATAAGCGCTTAAGGGGTTAATTTGAGAAAATGGTTAATGCATAGGCTGTGATGTGCTGAGATAAACTAATCAAAGTCAAAGTCAAAGTTTATTTTTCATTCTGTCGTACAGAAAGAAAGGACTGTGAAAAAAAGCTGTGCTAGACAGCTTGTCTAGTTCACAGCCCCATACAAAAAAGAAAGCAGAAAATAAATATAAAGTAAAAGGTCAGAGTGGTAGCAGCACCGCGGTAAACATGGCGATATGGCACCTCACGGGCAGTGTGCCACAACAGGGCGTATACATTTTAGTTGTGATTTTAATACATATACGAACCACAGATTGAAAACGAAATTATTACACTGTGTAGAAAACATAAATATGATAATGCGATTGTCATCCAGAAACAAAATATAAGACATAATGGCTGGACTGTGCTGTCTTGAATGGGGGGGGGGGGGACTTTTTGACGAATATGGGAGGGTAGCAGTACACACCTGAGCCAGCTGTTGTACGGACTCCTCGGCATTCTTGAATCTCCTGTCAACGATGTAGATGCCATAGGACATGGGGTCGGCGACGTGCTCCGCTATGAAGCAGCCGAAGCCAGACAGGTTGGTGGTGACGCTGGGAATGCCCATGACTGTGCACTCCGCTGAAAGCCAGCAGCACATTTGAATGAGACGATTTACCAGTGAGCGTCCATACAAAAACTCAATGGCTCTTCATTTGCTAATTTTGCTCTTACCTATTGGAATCGTTGTAAAATATATATAGCTGCTGCCTACATAACATATGCCGACAGTAATTAGTCAGAATTGTCAAAATTGAAACGAAAGCATGAATTCCATAAAATTTCTGGCACACACTACATACTTTTTCTTCAATGCATTGATCAACAGAAACAGAACTCGATGCAAGCTAAGTATCAGTTCTACTTGCAGGCACAGATATGCAGAATGTACAGGTCTGCGCGTGCGGGCACGTGTTGTGCGCTGATGCAAGGCGGCTAAAACTAAAACGAAGAATAGAATGGCAGTGTTCTGTGATGTGGCGCCATGGACAAATCTTCCTAATTTGCTCCTCAAGAATGAAGCACACAATGCTGTGCTGTCGTGCACTGGTACAGGTTCCTGTATTGCACTGTAGTCCGGAAGTACAACCATTTGTTCACGTTAGTATCCACAGCCATACATTAGAGGCATGACAGGAATGAATGGGAGAATTGAAGGCTATCCGAAGACTTCACACATAGCATATCTCAAGTGACATTAGCAGGCAAACTCCATTAAGACTTATGCAGAGTGCTCACTTGAAACGACAGGAAATTGTTCCAAACATCCCATGTCAAGCATGTGTGCTACGAGTGCCTATGAATAGCCGAGCATTACATAAATAATGACAGCACCAGGTTATACAACACTTCCTGCTGAGCTGCTGGCTGATATTCACCTAAATTTTGTAAAGGTCCCCGAGAGCATAAATACTATGTTTTGGGGCATTTCTTGCCTGTCATTCACTACAAGATCCAAAGCAACACCCACTCAAGAATTTTACACCGCTACAGAACGGTGGTGCCATCTTTTGCAGCTGCAGTGAATGACATGATTTCGCTGTAGCGGTGACGTAACCGTGCCAACATTCCAGAGCAATAAAATTCAAACATGTTTTAAGTGGCACCGCTACAGACAACGCCCACTTTGTAA
Source organism: Rhipicephalus sanguineus (assembly GCF_013339695.2). Classification (NCBI taxonomy): domain Eukaryota; kingdom Metazoa; phylum Arthropoda; class Arachnida; order Ixodida; family Ixodidae; genus Rhipicephalus; species Rhipicephalus sanguineus. The sequence continues at coordinate 112,412,228 of NC_051177.1, forward strand.
TATTTATTCTGGGTGACACTAATGAGTAATGCCTGCCAATGTGGTACTAAACTTTGTACAATATTACTGCTCTGCGAAATCACTGTGGAGATCGGCTGACAGTGTGGCAGGAAAGGTCTTCTAATACTTCTGCTTGCGTAACGAAACGTATGCCATAAGTAGTGCTGGTGAAGAGTGCACACGCTATGTGCAGCGACAGTGAAGATCTCGTTAACTTTGCGAAGTTAGCCAGTAAAGGTGACGTGAGAGTTAGTTCTAGCTTTTTTTTTTTTCTGAGCAACGAAACGCTTCTCATTTTTCTAGATGAAGCAAGACTAACAGAAAATTCCGTATTATTGAATGCAGCTGGTATACGCGAGCTGCGACAGTGGAGTCGTGGGTCATGCAGATGCGGTAATTTTGTTTTCGATGGCAGCCTCTCAGGAAGCCGATTTTTGAGATAACACACTTGCATAATAGGAAAAAAAAAGGGACACATGTACACATAAACATTTAGTCTGTGCTGTCAGCATTTGCATCAAAGGAAGTGTGCAATAACTTAACATAAAATGGCAGCAGGCCGCAGTACACGTACACTGCTCTGTTTTGGTATTATGTTCCTCATTAAATTTTGTAGTGCTGTGCAGCATTACAAATATTCCGAGCAGCAGACGTGGCTCTTACCAGGGGTGTAGCCCCAGGGTTCATAGTATGATGGAAAGACACCCAAGTGGCAGCCTCTGACAAACTCTTCATAGTCCATGCTGAACAATGGGTTGGTAGATGACAAGAATTCTGGATGGAAAATGACCTACAGGAGATGAAGCACCATTTGTAACGAAGCCCAGTTTTCCATCATGTACACACACACATGCATTAAAGTTTTTTTGTCTTCTTCAAACGCTGGCATCATCGGAAGCTGCAGCCTAGGAACTGTTGCTTTACATAAGGATTTCTTTCTGCGGAACAATGCAGTTAGTTCATCAAGTATAGTCATAGATTGCACTGTTACAAAAATGGGTTTTTGCCTACTATACACCACGTACGACAGGCGATTTAAAAATGACAAGATAAAAATTTTCCATTTAATCAAGGGCACTACTGTGCTGGCCAGGGGTGTTGTATACGTGAAGCTAGGGCTAAAGGAGTGTGTTGCCTCCACACATATCGCATACACACATACTGACTTGTTTCCCAGAGGGCACAGCCTGATTATAGGCAATGGCCAGAGGTGATCGTTGCTCTTTTTCACTCCAAGGACTGACTGAGACAGACTGGCGAACTATTCGTGCATAATTTGCAAGCAGCACCAAAAGCAGACAACTAAATCAGCCTCCAACTTCTTTCTAAGTTATTGTGGAATGACCTTTTCTACTGGACTTCACTGCCTCGCGAATCCCCTGCTGCAAAAATATCTCGAGTCCATCAAGCATAGGCGGAGTTGTGCCAACATATTGAATCCAAAAGGCACAGTTACCTTAACACGGTCCTCCCTGCGGTTGAACAGCTGACATCTTCTAATGTGGCACAGAACGGGGTCGGAGGCATCGTCCAGCATGTTGTGAGTGCAGACTGGTGGCAGCGTTGTGCGTTGTGTTGCGTAGATGCAGCGTTTCAACCGCACCAAGTCTTCTGGGTAGATCAGTTCGTCACCTTTGGGGATCTTGCCCCTGCAAGATGTCATCTGCTTATCTTCAATGAACCCTCGTAATCATCTGCTTGTCTTCAATGAACCCTTCTATCCTCTCTTGTTGATCAGTTATCGGTGGAAGCGAGCCATATTTCTCATTATTTCTGTATAGTAGTGCTCCTATGCATGATGGCTACAAACGAGTTGACATGTTGATTAGCTTTTAGATCAAAGCTTCAGCGTGCAACACTTAAGCTACGAAAAATAAAGACAACCTAATGAAAGAGTGCTCCACACTTGCTGCCATGGCTACGAGCAGCGCTGACTAACACTCCCAGGGTTTGCATGCTCATAAATACTCGATAAGTGAACGAGAAGACGACCACCACCATAGCTCAAGAGCATCGGGCGCGTCATCCGAAGGTTGCAGGTTCGGTCCCTGCCGGTGGCAAGTAGTCTTTTCGTCCACTTTACTTTCTTCACATCTATATCACAATTAAAATACTACAGTTAAAACAGTACAATTAACATTCCCTATACTTCCCTTCCTTGGCTTCATAATCTGCTGGTTTTCATTCAGGTTGTGTCAAACGAAGAAATGAGCCCTCAAAATTTCCTTCCTTCCTTCAAAGATAAGGACAGTGTTGTGAAGCCTTGTAAAACGCTCAAACAAAGCACTTCCCACAATGGGCAGACGAAAACAAAATCTTCACTTACGATAGGCAGATTTCGAACATGCGCTTCCCGATGGTAGACTGCATTTGCTGCACTGTGTCACGAAGTTGTTTGGAGATGGCCTGGCCTCGTAACGACTCGACGTTGAAGTTGTTTGTCTTGGCGGGGAATATTAGAAAAGCAACAACAGTGACCTCGCTTCCTGAAGCCTGTGTTGGAGAGAGCAAACAGAAAGCACATTGAAACAACAGTTGTGCACCATAAGACATATCATTAATACTACGACGTAGTATTAATGCTAAATAAATCATTTCTTGTGTCTTTTCACTTTTGAAAAAGCCATCTATGGCCCCATAAGACACTGCTCATCTTAAGGGGGGTATGGTAGGCAAATCGACCAAAAAAGCGATTTTAACGCGATAGCGTTAGAGAGCTCGTGTCGCAGAAATTCCAGTGTCGGCGTCGGCACCGTTGGTTGTGAGCGAAAAATCATCCGTGAGCGAAAAATCGAGAAAGTAGCAAAGAAAATAAACGATAAAATCTTCGGTCCCAATGAGGATCGAACCCGGGCCATTCGCGTGGCAAGCAGGTGTCTTACCACAAAGCCACGATGTTACTTGCAGCTGCTTCGGAAAAAAACACTACATAAATGTCATGTAGCGAAAGGAGTCTCAACGCATTTTGTTCGGCAGGTGTCACGACGAAAACGAGCCCATACGGTGATTGGTAGGCGCAATCGCGAGGCCATCAAACTACGTCGAAAAACGCCGGGATAGTGCAGCCATCGCCGCTAAATACACACACGAACTTTCAAACAGCTCTAAAAACGGACAACTATGTCCATCTAGCGGAAAACATATTAAGCCAACGCAGCAAACGCTAGATAATGTGCTGCCATCTGTGAGGCATTGTGAGAAATATGTCTCAACTTTTCATGGCATCCGAGAGGGCGGGCGCGCGGCGTATATCTTGGAGGCCATGAGACTCTTGCTTTAGATCGAAAGCCTGTACAATTTGTGCGCGTGCGTGCGTGTGTGTGTGTAACAATACACATAAATAAGTATGCACTTAGTGGTTGAAGTGCGCACTGGGGGCCGGATTTCGCTATCGCGTTCAACTCTTAAAGGCGAAGCTTAAGGGTCCCCCAATTTTTTTTTATTTCATTACTGAAAAAAACTACACTCTCTGAGGAGCAAAACTGTGCATTGGCAAGCACGTAGGAGTGCTGGAAGCCATTTAGAAATGGTGCCAAGAACTGCGCCTCCTGAGGGATGCAAGGACTTGTTTACATATTTTTTTCCATCATTGTGCCTGCATGTATGTATTTTTTTATAGTAAATATGGCTAAATTGGTTAAATATATTCATTTCCTACCATTTCCATAAATTTTGATTGCAAATTTTTCCAGCAGTATAGCTTCTACAGCGTAGTCTTTGGTTTATGTTGTGAGCACTTTCTGCACGTGTTCTTAAACATAAAGGTGCGTTTTTCTCACGATCAGCTTTCTGACAATTTTCTAAACTTGATGTACTTTTTTTTGGAAAGCTATCCGACCGACTGCATTGAAATTTTTTCAGATTATACTTAAATCGATTCGAAACAGCCTGAATCACAACTTTGAAAAACTGTGCAAATTACAATTAAAGAAAAATATATTAATTGGAAAGTCGATCTAACAGCATGTGACATGCGAGGACAATATTTATTTTTCCTTGCGAGATAAAAGTAAAAACCCGCCTTTAGGGCTAGGAGTTAATGCCACTACCATGTGGAATTAGCATGCTAGATTCTACAGTCACATTGTTTTTCATTTTTAAGAAAATGTACATTGTACAAATACAAAATAGTAACAAATACAAAATGTACAAATACAAAATAGTAACAAAAGCTACAGGGTTGAAATCGCGCAAAGTGAAGGCCAAAAGCTCTTATTGAGAACGCAAAATTTCACAATAAAATATGGAAAAGTTCCTGAGATAGAACGCTGAAATCAAGATGACCCGTTTACCCTACCGTACCCCCTTAAAGAAAAGACTTAATGCATTGCCACATGCAAGAGGAGTGTCAGAATCACCACCTACCTTCAAGTAATGATTGAGACGTGCTAAGGACTCTATGAACATATCTGCTCCCTTGTTGGAAAACTCGTACCTTCCTGCCGTGAAGCAGTACAGGGTCTTGTCCAGGTCGAAGTCGTAGTGCCTGGAATGTTCCGACATGATCAGCAATGTCTCAAAAGGCAGAGCAGCCCTGACAGACACACTCACCCGTAAAAGTGCCCTCTGACGAAGTCGTGGATCTTCTCCTTGGCTATGGCATGCATGTTTTGAAACTCGTGGAGTGCACTGAACTTCTTGACATTGAGCCCGTTCGGCACGATGGCATCTGCGAACAGGACACGACATGGAAGTGAGCCTTGAAATTAGCTTCAATTAAAAGGGTCCAAAACCACTTTTCCGAGTAATCGTCAAATTACCTCACTGGCATAGTTTATCGCCTTACAAATTGATTGCCGCAATGATTTCTCGAATCCGTCAAGAACAAGCGAAGTTACAGGGATTTGTCGCGTGCTTTAATCGCTCTCTCTCTTCTTTCATCCTAACGAGTGCGCTGGAAGCTAAGCAGGGAGGGGTAGCAGGGGGAAAGAAGCTACATCAGCGTGCGTCGTGAACTTGAGTGTGCGTGATGAAACGTGATCGCTCTTTCCTGTTTTGTGCGCGAGTGTGACTCACTGTGTAATGTTTGTACACTATGGAGTGCTGCACCGGCACGTGGCGACACCTCGTGGCGAGAAGTGCATCTTATCTAAACGGCGCACTTCATTTATGTCGGCTACTGGCATGCTATCCGCTGTTCGACATCAAACAGTGGGTGCCGGTGGCTCCGAAGCGAGTGAGGATGGGCCTCTGTATGAAAAGAAGGTGCCTGAGAAAATGGCAACTTTGCGCTCCGCGTGTAAGCTCTCCTTGCTGCGCAAAGCTGCAAGACTTGGCCGAGATGTTCATAGCAGTGTCTGCTATCCGCGGGATTTCTGTTAAAGCCTGAGAGATGGTTCATGGCCCTTTTAAAGGGGTACTGACACCTTTCTCAGAAGGCGAGTTTACTCTGCCGTACTAATCTCCTGTATGCATAGACGGCTCTGAGCAACTGTGAAGCTCAGCAAATGCTGATAAGATATTTATTTCATTTTGATATTAAAGTCAATTTTTCCATGGCGCACCTACTGACATCGACACTAGCTTGACGTCAGGCTACAGCACAAATTCTGGTGACTTCACGCAGCAGTCTGGCTAGTTGTTAGTACGTTAGGTACCAAAACTTCCAAGATGGCCACTTGTGCGTCATCAAAACTTACAAAATGGCCGCTTGTGCGTCACCAACGGAGCCACGGTGCAGAGCGGCCGTGGAAACGTCACTATATATTGTGCGAGCACACGACGAGAAGCTCATACCGTGTTGTGACGTCAGGGTACAGTAGGAACCGAAACTAGCTTTTAAAAACACACTGTAATTACTTTTTCAGGGTGCACTCGCGCTTAGCACTACCTTTTCTAGGCTCTTGAGGGCTTGAACTTTCATTTGACGCAAAAAAAAAAAGACAACTGAAAATATTCGTGTCAGTACCCCTTTAAATAAGCTAGGTGACGAAGCTCGTTGCTTGTGTCAAAATCTGCAGCAATGAGTAAACCAGCCAACACTACTTGCCTGGCTTTCTCTTGAGCAAGTGCTCCGCCTCCATGCCCGTCACGTCGGAGACCGTGGCGAACACGTGAGCACTGTGGCAGGCGGCCCGTTCCATGCAGTACCGGTGGTAGATGCCTCTGTCTCCAGCCTCCTTATCTAAACTGAACTGTGGCAATGCAAGAACACGTGTGAAAATACCCACATGGCTCTCTAAAGAGTCGTTAAAACTGCTAAAAATTGGCATAGGAACAGCTCACTGAGGATACTGCTGAGTTTTCTGAGTGACTGGAGTAACCCAAAGCGTGAGAAAATTTACAGTGATCGGGGCTCGGTCCTTCGTTAATTGTGACCACAGGAAGCCAAGGAAAGCATTGGGTAAGTAAAGTGTTTAATAGAAATGTGGGAATGATAAATGGAATTGAAAGCAAACAAAAATCAATTTGCCAATGCTGGGAACTGAAACACTTCTTTCGTGGTAATGTTCTCGTTCTACATTGAGCTACTGTGGAGGCCACTCTCCCCAAGATAAACCTGCAGTTTGAAAGGATGTTTTACATTTGCTGTCATGGCCGGCAGTGGTAGCACCGGCCAATACTCCCAGGCCTAGGCCAAATATACATAACATAGCCTGAACATGTGCTGTGGTGCTGTTATGGATACATAGATATATATTTTTTAATGCTTCATCTGGGCTGTAGGCAGTAAGATGTTAATTTGTCTTGGGTAGTTAAATTGTGTCCTCATGTCCTCCACCCAAACATAAAAATGACAACTTATACAAGCTTGGCAAACCTTTTGATATTAAGATGGTTAGTAAGGCCAAACCTACATTACCTTAAGACAAGCTAACCAATTTTACACTTGGCTGAATTATTTCAAGCATAGTGTTGCTTTTGTGCAAATGAATGTTCAATCAGTCAGGATACAATTTAGTACAAATTACTTTCAGAAAGTCTGCAGTGCTCAAAGGCCAACTAAATGACTTCAGACATAATTAGCGCAACAAAGGACAAGGTCAAGAAAACAGACAGGACGCAGTGCTGGACCTTGTCTTTTGTCCTTTTCTTGCACTAATTAGTTATGTCTGAAGTCAATTTGCACCAACAAGCCCAACTTGCATCTCTAATACAACCAAATGAAATTTCAGTTCGATTAAATGTATGATAAATTAGCATATACATTTGATTCAACCTTGGCAAAGCTGCAGGACTTGTAATTGTTTCATTAAAAGCTCAGCAGCCAAGCTAATAACACATGCTGTTATGCCGTAAAATCCCGAGCAAGCGCCCCCCTCCCTTTTTCTGTAGATTTGAAATATCCACCAATGACTGAGCAAACGCCCCCCCCCCCCCTTGCCCTCATGCCATTTTCACTGCTTCATTCAGTGTTTTTATTCGCTGGACGAGGGCTAATACCATCAGTGAATGCATGCCTATTCAGTAACGCATTTCATTGAAAGCATGCGCGGCTTTTCTGCTGCCATCTTGAATTTTGATCCATGAGTGAGCAAGGGCCCTCCCCTCCCCCCTCTCCAAATCTTGTTGGATTATCTTTCACTGGAGGGGGGGGGGGGTTTGCTCGGGATTTTACAGTAGGTTAGCGCATATGCTGCAAATATGTGCAAGCACATCACTTCTGAGATTTTCACTGCACCACAGGACCTCTTTACGTATTGAAGATTGGTCATACTGAGGATCCATGCTGGTTCTCAACATTTTGGGCAGTACTGTCATTGCTAGCAACCGGTAATGACAACATTTTATTTGTTTTGCATCAACAACATCCTTTTGCAAGCTTTATGTGATGAATCTTCCAGTAGATCGAACGGAAATTTTGCACGAAGGCTGCTCTGTATCTACACTATTGTAAATCAAGCTTTTTTACGCATCCTAGCATATTCTTGTACGCTATATGCACTATCTAAAATCATGCTTTTTATGCAGTAAAATGGGAAGTGGCTTGTAGACATAGTGTTGTAAGATTTAGGCTGAGATGATGAAAATTTCAGCGATTATGTATTTTCATGTGCTGATATCAAATATGAATTCATCTTTTACATAGACGTGGAACACAAAGCTCATGCCCTTCTGCACTCTCTAAACATTCAGATTTTCAGCCAAACAGAAATTATCAAAGAATAGTGCCAAAGCTGGGAAAAGCGTGTCAGAAGACTGTAAGGTAACAAAAAAAAATGAAACAGGGAAAATAGCAAAAACAAAACTCCATGCTTAGCTGGTGTGATATAAAAGGCTGTTAAAACAACGATCTAGGATTCATGAAAATTGGTGAGGTTGTGAGCCAGTAATGACAGATTCCACAAATAGCATTTCTTTTTGGCAGTTTTCAGTCCCAAAAAGCAGTTTCTCTCCTTAACCCTCTCACTGCCAATCCCGAGATAACTCGGCCAACGACACACGCACAAACCCTCAAAATCTCGAGTATACTTGTGTGGCCTCTTTATATCACTCCTTGCCACTCGTGAGAACTCTTGTAAAAAAAAAAAAAAAAGAAAGCATGGCGGTGTCTCTCTCCATCTATGGAGGGAACATATAAACAAATATACCACATAGTGGAATATTTGACAGAAGATAGAGCGCATGCTTCCACATCAGCATCGGTTCGCAGCTCTTTGCCAGTGTCTCAGCAGTGCAGCCATGGCGAGTCAGCGTGCCGCACGCGTGCGCTATTTGACAGACGAAGAAATTCAGGAGCTCTTGATGAATTCTGACTCCGAATAAAATGGATAATTAGTGGCTCAGTAATCTGCATTAATGGCTCATGATATTGTTTTGTCAATTAGTTCTTTGCTTGTAATTGTTAATGTGCTTGTAATGAGTGCTACTCTTTTTTGACGAGATAATTTCCAATAAAAATGCTTACATTTCCTGAAGAGCATCCTACTGCATTGCTAACAGAAAATTCCCACATAACATCCAAAAATACCAGAAAAGACCAGCAGTGAGAGGGTTTCAAGCAAAGCAGTGTTACGTGCACTTCTCAGCCTAGAAGAGCACTACGCAAGACATAAAGTTGACCTTGTCGAGGTTGTTGTAGAAGTCCACGTTTCCTGCACACAAGTACCGGCCCAGCAGGGTTGCGTGCGTGATGAATATGGTGGCAACATCGAGGTGCCTCGTGCGACACAGGATGAGACCAATGCCGGCGAGCCACTCGTGGAACTGAGCAGTGACCAGTGGGGGACCCTTTTCGGCACTCACTGCCTTCATGAACTGCAAGCGCGACAAATAATGGTCACATTTAGGACAACGTAGTGAATGCCTTATACTGCAGTCAAAAGAGTTAAAATACAGCAGGGCTCTCAAACACGTGGCCCGCGGCTTCGCAAGGAATAAAATGTTTGCGACTTTGTTAAATGGTACTCACATTATCTACTCGCCTATTGCGATCAATAACGCTTTGTTTGGGTAACCTACAGAGGCAACTCTGGTCTCAAGCATTCTTTTTTTTGTGAGACACACCATGGCGTCGCCATGCGTTGAAACATAACTGTCAAATGAAATCTCTGGATTTGAGAATCGGTGTCCAGATTTGAGTGATTCTGGAGATTAGTATCGACGTGTTTCTCGAATCCGGATGCCAAATCCCCTTCAAAAATGATCCATATATGAGCTATCGGAAATGAGTTCTTTCAAATGGCAGCGTTAGGCGACATTTGGTTCAAATCACCCCTCCCCCTGCCCCCCTCCCCTCTCCCGCTTCAGCCTTCTGCAGTGTTCCGGCCCTTGTGGGACTAAATTTCGTAACTATAGCCTGCTAGCTGAAGCGAGTTTGAGACCCCAAACATAGAGAAACTGAGTGTGGTTCACTACAACTGTAACTTTGTTGATGCGCTGCTATACATGAAAGAATATATCAATCGAAATTGATGACAGCGTTGATCGATAAATCAATGGCACATTATATTTTTGTTCTTTTGAGTGACGTGGGTAATATTTGTAATGTATTTTAAAAGAACTTGCTGGGTGACTTGGTGCATGTCTACGATGGGATTTGTTTTGCACACAGTTGGACGAACACAGGAAAAAAATGATGTGGACAGAAAGAGCGTGTGCACACCTTTTTTTTTTCCTGTGTTCACAATGATTCCCATCATAAACATTTGTGATGTCCCAGGTGAAATAAAGAATTCTTCATGGGAAAGGTCCTGCCAAGAAATTGCTATTTAATACCAGACACATTCCACACCTTTAACAGGTGCTTCAGTGCCCTCTGAAATTCGTTCACTGGTTTAGTGTTTATCATTATTTTTATTTTCATTTAATGTTACTATAGATGCTCCACAGTTTCCTTCATTTGATGGGTTGTCTCTGGTCGATGGGTTTTCAGACGATTTGATGCATGAGTGTTTAAGAGTGCAAGCCTAACTAGCTGAAAAGAGCGCTAACTCACGTCTTGTAGAAACCAAGCGACGAGGTAGCCAAAGATGATGGCATCGTTGGACTCCCGGTCGTGCCATGGAACGCCGATGTTGCAGGTGTTCCACAGGTCTCGCTTCCATTCGTCGAGCTTCCAGGCAGCCGAACCAATGTCAAAAAGCAGGACTTGAGGGTAGCCGTCAATGAGCCACCTTCCATAGACAACCTACACACAAGCAGAGAATGCAGACTAGGTCACGAATGCACAGAGATGATGCCACATCAATGGATTGCGCACTCTTTAAATGTCCCGCACACTGCTACAACCGTAAACAGGAACAATTATATGACTTTTCCAAGCGAAATAGGTAGGCGTCTCAACTGATTGCTACAGTTCACTTAGTAAGTCAGTACTTTAAAGCTGGCTTCACTGCAGTGACAGGGTATATGCAGTGAAGCGTGCACCCTTTAAATGTCCTGCACACTGCTACAACCGTAAACAGGAACAATTATATGACTTTTCCAAGCAAAATAGGTAACGTCTAACTGATTGGTACGGTTCACCAAGTCAGTACGTTAAAGCTGGCTTCACTGCAGTAACAGAATGTGTGCAGTGAAGCTGTCTTCAATTTCTCTGGGTTTTGTACACGCACGTGGTTATGCTCACAGGCGTGCGCACGGGGGGGGGGGGGTGTGACAGGGGGGTGGCCGCCCCCCTATTCGCCTAAGAAGGCGGGCGCAATGTCAGCCCCACACAACATTGACATAATAGGGAGGGGGGGCGCAATGTCAGCGCCATACATGGACATAATTGGGAGGGGGGGCGCTGCGACGAACCTTTGCCCCCCCTCCCTCCCCCCCCTGAAGGGGGACCTTGCGCACGCCTATGGTCATGCTAAACAATGATATTTACGATGTAAGGAGAATTGATGCCTGGGCAAGTTGGAATTGGTTATGCATGTTCGAAATGGGCGGCGCAAAAACAAGGGACAAAGGAAAGACTACACACCACAGAGCGCTCTGTGGTGTGTAGTCTTTCCTTTGTCCCTTGTTTTTGCGCCGCCCATTTCGAACTTACGATGTAAGCTCTAAAATCGCCCGGTTTTGTGGCGACGTTCTTTATTGTGGCAATAGCCATCACTGCCACTGAAGCCTACAAGGCCATCCACTTGTATCTTTTGTGATCTTGATGAAAACGCATAAAAAACAAGAACATTGCATAATACTGTCACCAACACAATGCTACGTGGGTGCTAGTGCGCGTGCTCCTGCATGTGAAAAGGATGCGTGCAGCTTCCCTGCAATACTTGGCTGTCTAGTGGAAGAGTTTGCTAATTGTCAAGCATGGCAAAAAAAAAAAAAAATCTTGCAATAAACTGTATGCTGGTTATGGATTCGAATTTATCGTGAAGCATTTTATCGCACTTGTAATCACTAATATAAACGAAAAAAAATATAATATAGGCGTTGTGACTGCTTCTACGCAGGACACAGTGTCATGTGGTAGCTATATGGCATTCCTGCACGGCAGTTTCAGTGAGTGTCTGACCTTGATGCCCTGTTCCCTCAGGGCCTTGATGCTGTTCCAAAAGACGTTGTAAGGTGGTTCCAGGACCTCAACCTCGGTGCGAACCAGGTTCTCGTTCAAGGGGCCCAGGAGACAGAATTGGTCTCCCAGTTCTTCCACGCTCACCTCGGCCTTGGAACGGATCACCGTGTAAATGCCTCCAACTGCACACACACACACATAAAGAGCCACTGTTGAACCACCCTGCAAACAAATTTTTACACGTGACAGGTACGCGTGACAGCTGACTCAGTAAAATGAATGCCGTCATGCCACATGGGCCATCTTGAAACGTGACGTTATATTCTTATGTAGAAACGCAGGCAGCCAGTTCAGTTTTGCTGCCCCTTCAGCTTACATGTGCATTTGAAAGGATGAAACGAGTGCACCCACTGTAAGAACTTGAGGTAAGTGCATGTTACTTCAAGCATGTGCATAATTATCCGGAGAGCAAGAAGCAGATACTCTTGATCTTTTGTGCCGGAACGTAGCTTCCCAAAACCTTTTTTCTAAAATAGTCCATTTTGAAAATGGAGCTGTTTAGGAGTGGGCTGTTTACACTGGCACAATAACCAAAGCAAATTGCAAATTTACAGTATGGCACTCTGAAACGTACATATGAACTGCATTGAAGAGCATTGTATAAGCTCTTTACTAAGAAACGCCTAATAAAGTCATTTTCATATCCTTTTTACATTGTTCTTTCACTAATATCTAAAGAAGGCCCTTGAAATGTCGTCACTGTGTGCCCACATGTCTGGACTCCAGCACTCTAAATGGCATTTCAAAAAAATAAGGGCTGTATACTTCTCGATAACTGAAAAGTGTGCTTGCATCTGTGTTCAGTGCTGGTCTGTCACTAATCGTTCAGGATCATCTTCAGGACTGTGGTGGATTTCGATCTTCACAATGAAAGTGCCAAAGTACACTGTGGCTGATTGACTTTATTTTGCAACTGTCGTGCAGGGGGTTCCTTCTGAACCCACGTCAGAGCACTGCAGTGCGAAAGTGTGCAGTGATGTCATTATTTCATGTATTGCAAACTTTCTTCCGAAGCTAGAAAAAGAAAAAAAAAGAGAGAGATGTGTGTACACTACGATGAAGTGTTTGCTTCCTGCAAGTGTCTGTTCACTGCAAGGAAAAGTTACACAGCACAACATCATTATTGATAATCGCTTGTTTGGTACATCAGGACAAGGGAAAGCACCTACGAAGGTATGAATAATATCTGTTTGCAGATTCGAAATTGTAGGCAATGCACGTATACAGTAAATGCTCTCTGCACAGCGCACAGGAGGATACCTGCAGCGCAATGGTCTGGTCAGTTTGCGAGCAGGAACTATGCTGTCAGCACGCGCATTAATTATATCTGTATAAACGTATGCATTATATCTATATCTGTCACAAGTGTCATCCTCGCCACTCGGCGCGGGACGTCCCGCGCTATCAATCGCAGCTGCGTCGGCCACGGGGGATGACCCAGATCCGCGCACGTTGTCGCAATGTGCGATCGTTCCTATCCTACGAGTCCCGCTTCCGAGCCGCAAAATATAAGCGACGACCTTCGGGTCGACCTTGACGACGCTTTTTGGCAGCGGTGACAGTTGAGGTGGGGGCGTGCCCACTGCCATCCTAAGTGCCTATATACTCCGGCGGGTTTCCAAAACAAATACGAGCCGCCGGTGCATTGCCCCGTACCAGCCGCCACGGTCACCTGGAGCGCGGCGCACGTTAATGATCGAACTACGCTTGCACGTATACAGTACATGCATGTAGCCTGAAAGTGTATGCGTGTGCCGCGCGCGTATCATTCGAGAGATCGCCGGAGATACCCTTCGGATTGCTGTCACTGCGCTGACACAGCACGAACTACCTCGTAGACAACCGCGTGAGCACACCTGACGCTTCGGCGAAGCTTTTCGCACATGTTCGCGCGTAATTAGTCGGCGCGGTTAAGCTCGGCACTTGACAGCCCAGAGAAACGAAGGGATTTACACCCATCGCATTCCGGCATCTCCCCATGCAACGCCGGGCTTAACCGCGGCGTCGGCTCGGCGAGGTGCCTACGTGCAATTAATAAGCCGGCCGTGCCCCTTGCCCCCCAAAAATGCGGACCGGCCAGCAAGCAAGCCGGCGGTGGGATGCTCACGTACCTTTATTGACGACTTCCCACGCTATTTCAAATACCCATCGGTTCTCGGCCTCCGCGCTGGCTCCTCTGTCGAGCACCAAGTCTTCGGTGCCTTCTAGCCGGTAAAATCGTCGAGAGATGCGAGAAGCCATCGTGAATTAAGACGCTTTTTTTTAAAGGCTCCCCGCTGTGACCTTCCCACCAGCGAGTAGTGACCGGCGGCTGCCGATGCTGCTGCTGAACGCAAGAAGGGAAGAGGAAAGCACCGGCCCGCCCACTCTTGCGAGCTCGTTTCAGTTTCTCGTTTCAGTTTTGTTTTTAAACCAGGAGCGTTCATCGCACCTGTAAGCATGCCGTGAAACTAGTCTTGAACAAAACACCATGCACCCGACCGCAAATGAACTATTTCCTGTTATTCGCAACAATATTAAGCAAGAAATGCCGGAACAACGCTACATTTACGCGGGCTTGCGCTCGTGTAGGATGCCGCTCTCCTTTTCATTGATATTAATTGTTAAAGGTCAACAGATCTTTGACAGTAGTCCTGCTATACAACGCAAAGTTGCTCTCGTATTTAAATTTTAGCTTAGACGCTCTGATCCGTCAGTCGATCGTGTGAAAACGCGTGCGATAAAGTTGGCGCGATCAACGTCGGCATGCTAGCAACTATCGCGAGCACATGGCGAGCGTTGGGCGCGCTTGGTCTTGTTTCTACACGTTGAGGATTGCATCAAATCGGCGCGCGTGCGTTGGCGCGCACTTTTTTCGCATCGCGGACTAATTGAACCGAGAGAAGCGCGTTTGAGTCTCGTTTACGCGGATTTCCCTGTCATTCGTGCACTTGTGAGGTACGTTGTGCGTTAAAAAGCGACGGGTGAAGCGAGAATCGAACCTTCTCCACTGCTTTGTTTACACTCCCGAGTTTTCCTACCATCGTCGAGAAGGTGCGTAATAACCTCGGAGACTTGCTTGTCAACATTTAACTGTCCTAATTAAAGTCTTACTCGTCAATTTTTAGACATACGCGCTGTTAAGTGAGGGTATAAGCGTCAGAGGTGCTGATCAGCTGAGAGATACTTGTATCCCATTTTTAAATGCCGCTTTCCTTGAAAGTGTAGTCGAACAGCTGATGTGGTTCCTATGACAGTCGGCAGTACTTTCTTTATTGTGAGGTATGAAAAAAAAATAATAAAACCTCGGCCCGCACCATAATAATATAGCAGGCAGTGCCAATAAGAAAAAAAAAAAAGTCTGCAGTACTGTGCACCCAGCGCCTGCATTCAAATATGCGTCGATATCTTCCCATTATTAAATTGTGTGAGAACTAGATGCTAGCAGCAGTATGGCAGTTAAAGCGAAATATTAGGGCTTTAAAAGCAGTCCCGTCTAAATGCCCCAGTATCTAACTGATACGGCCTTCTCAGAATTGCGCTAGACTGCAAACGCGGTATTTAGGAGGGTGTATAATAGAGTTGTTTTATGGACGCAGGATATACTCAGCAAATTTTGTGGTTTCTTTGTTCCTTCGTGTGAAAGACGTTTTTACGAAGGATCCGTTGATGGGCGAGTTGGTACATGTCTTGAAATATACTGAGTATGTGCAGCGCAATGGTACGAAGACAAGAGAAGACACGCAAACGACATAGACTGTGCAGCGCAATGGTACGAAGACAAGAGAAGACACACAAACGACATAGACTGGCGCTGCTATGTCGTTTGCGTGTCTTCTCTTGTCTTCGTACCATTGCGCTGCACATACTCAGTATATTTCAAGACGTTTTTACTGTCTCAACCACTGAATAAAAGCTAGCCTCATTTTCTTGTGAAATGAGTGCGTTGCTTGGCACACAAACATAACGAAACTCATGAGGGTACTGCAGCATTGGTGCAGGTAATGACTGCGCTCAAACCACATGCAGACAATACAATGAAGTTGCTCTTCGTGTACTATGATGCATTCTCACTGTGTTTTCTTTTTTTTTCTTTCTATCTTGTTCGTCTTGTGAAGGGCCCAACATCGAAAGAAAACCTGGCAGGCATGCTGAGACATGGCCGGCAAGTTAATGCGGTATTCCTTTCTTTTGACGAAGTGTCCTGATACCAGGTCTGCCGACATGGCAGGCTTGACCACTGGCATCTGTGGAGTGTCTTACGGACGCTACAACTACATTATGAAACAGCTGCATGGTAAGGCAGTCGTATCGTAGGCATGTTCAAACAAGATTGTATGTGTACAGCTTTTTCATGTTTTCCCCTGTGGTTTTAATGAAGCAGTATTACGGCATAAACTTCCGAAGTGTATTAGGATAGATCTCATTGATGCTATCGTGCTTGCCTTATTTGGGTGGTAGCACATCAGGAAGCTGTGTAAACAAGAAGTATCAGCATAACAAGCTTACCTTGCTCCAAGCAATAAATCAATACGTAATGATTCGATAAAAAACTGTCCTAGTAAAAAACGCCAGGCCTGCGCGGAAAGCGCAGCACAGTCACAGCGAAAGCTGAAAGAGCGGCATTTCTAGAGCCCGTTATAAACTCTCCTGTGGCTACTAATACAGGTACATTAGCGACGTACCCACTACGCCACAAAGCGTAATTTTTGGGAAGTTGGGAAGCACCCAGCACGACATTATTCGTTGTTCTGCGGAGAAGCGAGGTACCATATGCAATCGATTATGTGCAGTTTGTTGATGCGGCGGTTGATGACGATGACTAATTATGGTTGCGCCCTTTGTAATGGGTTGGAAGCTTTAAACGACCCGCTAGTTACGTAATGCATATTGTGTGACGCCCGGTCGTTATTTAACTGTCCCACCACGCTTTATAACACACTTTAACCGGAGAAACGTAGAGCGAGAGAGAGAGAGAATTGACTTTATTGAGACCCTGAGGAAATGGATCATGGGAGCCTTATGGGCTTCCTTGGCAATCAACAGAAGTGCACTTGCGAGGAACCCACTACGCTATAAACCATTGTAATTTTTTAGAAGTAGGGCAGTAGGCACTGTGCCATTTTTCGTCATTCTACAGACAGCCGTGGTACCTGCTAAACGCATGTAAGGCATTATGCGCACTTTGTTGATGCTGTGCTTGATGACGATGAAGAATTATGGCAGAGCTCTTTGTAATGGGTTGGAAGTAATTAACAACCTACTCGTTGCGCAATTCGCTTTGTGTGAGGCCTGGTTACAGAATTCGCGTTGTGCGACGCTTGGTGCTTATTCTACTCTTTTACCACGCTATATTGCATATGCTAATGTGGTTCGTTCCCGACGTGAAGCCTGTATAGGACCTTTTTGCAAAGCAGTTTCAAGCACCGGCATGGCTCAGAGGTTGAATACTGGGCTCCCACGCAGAGGGCCCAGAAAAAGCAGAACAATGCATTTGTGATAATACAATGCATTGGTGTGGCTGCCATGTCTGGGTACTACTAAGCCAAGAGGTGCTGTATCTGTGATGTTGATGTGATGTTGCTTCAAAGAAAGATAGCCCCAGGGGGGTGTGTTGCTAATCAGTCACGAAGGGGCGTAAAAGAGAGCACGTGATGAGATTCGTGCATATATAGGTTTACTTTGGCGTTCAGTAATAAAGTTGGTGGTTTGTGCCCGTCCTGTGTACGTCTCTTCTGTTGTCCGTGTTTTTAGCGCAGCCATGAATCAAGTTACAAGTTTGCACCAACTGGCCCAAGTGAAAGCATTACTACGTGACAATACAAAGAACTGAAAGGGGCACACAGGTTTACAAGACAAGGTGCACTTTGTACTTTGAAAATGTGTGTTTGTACCAGTTATTCGTACAGTGCTTTTAAGTCAACGTGCCCCTTAAATCAATGCGAAGATGTCATAGGCAATGGAGGTTGGAACCATATCTTTTTTTTATTGTTGTTTATACTGTTATTACTTCGCTGCTAGCAAAGCTTGGTTTCAATTTCAGGCATGCAGAGGTACTCTCTGGCACTTCCGAGAAGCTTCATGCAGAGGCGGGCTATGGCAACCATGCTTAGCACGAGTGACGTTGCTCCGGTGACTGTGTCAAAGATCAAAAAGGTGCTGAAGGACAATTCAGTTGGATTTGAGGAAGGATACACCTGTCTAAAGATCACGTGCCCCGTCTGTCAGCACGACCCTTCTATCGCCGAGGTTCCCAAGAGTCTGCCGCCAACAGCGTTTATCAACGTCAGAACAGGTGCGGTGCAGCGTGCGTGTACGGGCAATCTGCAGCTGCATTGCTTGCAGAAATACTTTCATTGTATCGCATTTATTGTGTGCCCAATGTTTATCCTGCTGTGTTACGTTGTGAGGTGTTTTTAGTGGTCTGGGCCCCTTTGAGGGACCTGGTGTCTCTCTGCAGAAATGCAAGAACAGAGTAGAAAAAAAAAGAACAAAGCAAAAGAAACATTGCTAGTCAATGCCAGTGGGAACAAAAGCATATATGGCCCTGGGCACAATTGGATATCCTACACACTAGCAACTATGTCATCCTGACAGCTCGACTTAAAGTGTGCTGGAAATGCCAAGTAATGGCCTGCATTAGTAGACAGTCCATACATCTTTCGTTATAAATTTCTTACTTGTAGAGTACTCGTGACTGGAAAAGTTGCCATCTACTGACAGACTGCAAAGCTACCGAGTGATTCCTTGGCAAAGAAAGGGATTTGCTGCATAAATTATTTTGGCATGACAAGCTTTCATCTTCTATCTATATCTGCGTGTCATGTTCATTTGCTCATTCCTTTCGCGAAGATATGTCAAGTGAACGAAATGGGCCAACAGTAAGCTATTTTTCGCTTTGTGCCACTTCTTGCGTTAATGCTTATCCCAACTGGCTAATGAATTCACTGGTTGACTAAAGTAAGCGCCCTTTTTTTGTTGCCATATTTTCCCACTTTATAGGCCTCTTCACATGCTATAATTGCCACGTAGTGACCAGTTGGCGGAATCTTCAAGACTGCTTTGCAATTGAGAAAACCGCAGAGCTCAGGTTAGTATAGTTGTAACAGCTTTGTTGCCTTTGCGTAAAAGGTAGTCTTGTGTTAGTCTTGCTTTTTTGGTCCAAAGTGAGAGGTAATCAGTATTGAATAATTTCGAAGTGAATTTGAATGGTCATAGATATTGAATGCTTGTAGTGTGCAAGTTATGAGCTGCAATATACGTCGCATTTTGAAATTTGCCATACTTGGCCGACATAAGCCCATATAACAAGCTTCTAAGCTTTTAAAAAAGTTCAGTCGAGGTGAAGGTGGCTTAACTATGAAGTGTGGCTTTGCGGTAGTGTGGATTTTATCATTACTCTGAAATATCGGTGATATTAAATCTGTCTCAAAGTGAATCTGAATATTGTAATATTCATTCATATATCCGAAGCGCTCAAGCGTACGAGCATACTAAAAGGTCCCCTATAAGGTTTGTAGATCCTGCATAGAAGATCAAGTCTGCAGTGGATGTATGCCATCCAAGAAAGATGTAAACTTAGTCTTGCTTGTACTTTCTGAAGAAGCAGCATTATTGAGATACAGAGGTCGTTAATATTCTCTGCACAGCAGCAAAAGAAAAAAAAAAGGAGGTTCGGTTTTTTTTTGGTTTAGGTTGGGTTAAGCAGTGTACTTTTTGTTTCAAGCTTAGTGCAAGAACTGTAGTTTACCAACCAAAATAAACAAAGTTTGTGCAGAAATGGCCTAATGACGTCTAGCCGAATATGCGTAAACATAATATAACATAAAGCTAACTGAATAAAATAAGAAGGAAAATATAAGTGTTTGTTTTCAAGTTTCAATGCAGTTTAATGGAGCCCCCTCACTGTGTTCTGCTCAGGGAACGGCTAGCAGCTGATTGTCACGCCTTTCCTAACGAGCAAGAAGTGAGAGATCTGCAATCTCTCTACGAGTCTTCCACACGGCTAGCAGATGCCGAGTCATCGCTGCTGCAGCAGATAATTAGCAGGTTTGGTCTGCAGGTACGTTCCCTCGGCTGTTCTCTGTACTCCTGTGCCATATGTACTCAGTTCAGCCTGCTTGCTTACATCTGTATAAGTTGCAGTTATGGAATAGAGCAGGCTTGTTAAGTTGCAGCGTAATTAGTGATATGCTATAGTCTGTAGGGCCTTACTTTTTGGCATTAGCTGTTGCGGGCTCTTGTTCACCTGCATTTGTTTGGTGTTGTCAGTGTTTGCTGTAACACACATATGGGTCTGCGTTGATGACTTATTGTGTGCTGGAGAGCTGTCGGTGAGCTTTGTACACTTGCGTTTAGTCATAGCACACGTTTTATGATGGATATCAAAAGTAACTGCTAAGATAAAGGTGGCACTGAGGCCTGCCTGCATTGGTGTGCGTTACATTACCTGGCATTGCAAGAAGGTGGCACAATCTTTGCACCGTCCTTTCTTGACCCATTTGGCTATTGTATGCAGTGGCTATCTGCATGCACATACACACGCACACCAAAGTGTCAAAGACGCAATGAAACGACAAACCTATGTTACTGGCACCCTAACAACATGGGCGGCTGACTACCTAGCATGCTGAATAATGACACACTCTTAACACACCTGGTACTGAAAACCACTGAAAATGATTCTTCCTGACAATGTTTGGCAAATGGTGGAATGCTGGATGCCAGCTGAGTATGCCTTTTCTTGTTCTCAAATATTGAACCCTTCTATGTTGACTCATTGTCTATATCAGAGAGCTGTCATGTCCCCTTTGGAAATTCCACCCAAAAGTATGGCATTGACTGGTGCTTTTGATGTATCGAATGCTGCACTGCACCCCTGCAAGTGTTCTTCTCCTAATGATACTGAAATCACTTCTCACGTGATTGGTCGTGCGACATGCAATAACATTGTTTGGCTACTAAGGCTCACCTTGGCCTGGCTGGGTGTATACCTGTTCTTGATGCTATGGCTTGGTAACTATTGTCAGTATAGTAATAACAACGATATAATAATTTTTTCCATTTAATATGAAAGTTAAAAGCTGCCTTTGCGTTGTGGTTCATTACAGAGGATACACCCAGTGACCATGAGGGCAATGGATGTCCGTCTGTCTGAAGACAAGTCCAGTATTCTGTTTCCCATTTATGGACCAACAAAAAAGCTGGTTGCGCTGAAGTCCATAGAAGTGACAGAGGAGCATGAAGCTACAAACATTTTCCCCAGGTAATTATCCGGCAGCTTTGTACATTTAACCGTTTAATGATGTACCTGTTTTTTCATTGCTGCCATCGTTTAATTTATGGCCTAATCACTATTATGACCAAATTCTTGTTTAGCAAAGGAGGCAGGCTACAGCTTGCAATGTTTTCCGAACTGTTTCTTCATAACGAGGGGGCCGTCTGGAAACGTAGGGTGAAAGCTGTGGTGGCATTCCCCGAGTTGTTTTGTGGAGAGTGGGTTTCGTGGTAGTGAGCTGCAATGGTGTTACCTCAAAGGAGGAAGGTCATCCTGCAGGAGACCACAGTTCAAACCATGTGGTCACAAAGACCTGAAAGCAGAAACTGTGTCCCATGCAAGCATATTGGGTGGCCACTGGCCAGTGTAAAGCACAGAATAAAAAGTAAAGATGGCAGGCTTTGTGCCATCAGCCTCTACCTCATTTAAAAAGGAGTGATCATGATATCCATTCTTCTATTCATTTCTTGGCCAGATCTTGAGCATGTCTTGAGAAGATGGAACTAGAAGCTGCTGGTTTGCACATACCATTATATTGAAATGTGTAGATTGGTCATATTTCCTTTCTGTATGTTGAACCCTGTGCCTTCTCTTTGTTGGCTGTGCTTTGTATTTGCCCTGTTTTGAAGATCAATGTAGTGTTCATGGTCAACCCAAGTGGACTTACAGTATCTTATGTCCTGGTGTCTAGTCACCCGCTCAATTTGCTAGTTACACTCCTGCAAACTTCCTTGAAGCTTAGTATTTATCGTAACAGTGAAAGCTGGATTTTGTGGGATGCTAGAAGGGTGCATGGCACGAGCCATAGAAAGTGTGGCCTGCATGTCGTATCTCGGTAACAGTTGTACTCGTTGCTTGAAATTTCAGTTGTGTTTCTCTCTCTGAGCCTGTTAGTTGCCACGTATGCCCCAACCTCCCGTTCTTCCTTCCTCGTAGGCCAACAGTTGTGGGCCTGTTTGGTTGGCATAGGATCAAGAGGGGCCACCAGGAGCTGATCCTGACTGCATCCGAGAAGGATGCCTTGGCTGTCGTACAGGAGACCAATCTGCCGGTGGCATCTCTTCTATCAGGAACTTCGAACCTGCCTTTGGAGGTCTGTCATAAGCCTGCTTTGCTTTTCTTTTTATTGGTGCATTAACCAACGTGCCGCTCAAGCAGTAATTTTACAGCTTCACTTTTAACCGGTAGCAACAATATAGCAGAAGCAAATGAATGAACAGGATGCTGTCTGCATCTGCACTTGCGATCAAGAAACTGTGATCAGGGAGCTGCTAAAGGCAACAGGGAAACATCGTTTCTGCAATATCTTATGATTACTATGTTATTCTACAATGAATCTGGTGCCTGGAGGTGACGTGGTCTTTGATCTAATGTGTGTTGGCCAAAATTATGCCAGTGTCACATGATTTACAGAAGATGAGAGGCATGCTCTATTTAGCCCTAAATTGATACATCCTATTCTGTGAGCTCCGAACTTCTACCTTCTGCATAAGCTTGCTGGCTCCAGGGTTATGCAGATGAGCTTGAGGCTGTTGATTGAGTAGCTAACTGCAGCAGCTGCATTTAAGGGGCAAATAAGTGGATGCTAAGTAATACTGCATGGTCAAAATTAATTGAGGGCCCTCCACATGGGTTCTAGTATCTCTAAAAAATTGTTGTGTTACTTTTGGATCTTTAACATTTTCAATCGGTTGATCAAACAATGAATTAAATGCACTCCTGCTCCTTGTTTTGTTCATTTTTTTCAGGTGCTTCCATTGTTTGAGCAATTTGACAAGATCACTCTTTGGTTTGGAAACCGTCTCCAAGACTGGGAATCCGTGAAGGTCTTTGCAAGAAAGCTGTCTGAGAAAAGGTGCTACTACATCAGGTGGGCACTTAAGTTGCATATTTTAACACAAAATTTTCTATGCCGGGCTCCACCAAGACTTCACTGACATATTTCCATCACGGCTATGACGTTGTAAAATGTACATTAACAGATGACAAAAAAAAAAAAAAAAAACAAGAAGAAAAAGTTCTGTCGTCGGGAATCGAACCCATGACCCCTCGCGCCGCAGCGCGCGGCGCGAAACGACAGCCTCAAAGCCTCCGTTCTTCGGCATACTAATGGCAAGCTATTTATAGACACCATTTACCGCTGGCGGTACGTGGAGCTTGGAGGCACTTGTTTTCGTCATTACCAGCGAGATGGCGTGAAGAGCGCGAAGGGTGCACTTTAAAGGTTTAAAGCGCACGCGCATCGTTTGTTGCGCACCCCCACCTGTACTTTGCCCTACAGGGCGTGGTCGCCTGTGCCTGCGCGCTTATCTCGTGATAGGGGCAGTTTGTACGTCTTGTGCTTTTACCACAAGTTTATGTTGAAGCTACAGAGTGCATGAAGCTCACTTCGCTCGTTGCAGCGGCCGCGCCTGCTAAAGGAGCGCACTGCTCAAACACAAAGAAGTAACAACTGTGACAGTGGTTAGTTCGTGCTTGTCCTGTGTGTGTTCTTTTCGTGCATCCTTTGTGCTTGAGCATCACGCTTCAAGTTTCGAGACGCTTGCCGTTCTTCGCCTGGCATTCCAATTTGTTGCTATCGCATTCATTGCTTCGCCCTTGCGGCGAAACAATGCACAATAAACATTCAATTACCTCTGTGAAGACACGTTTCATTTTCGTGTTACACCGATTCCTACGACAGAGGGATCAGCCATGTTTTTTTGTAGCTTGCGGTGTTATTTGACTCCCTTGAAATGATTGACTGATTTAGTGAAACACCAAATTGGGTGTGAGTAGGACAGCTGAATATGGTAGACTCTCAGTAAATGGAAATCTCTTAAATTGAATTGCTAGCTAATTGGAACTACCACCTGTAAGATGATTGGTTTCGTACTTGAGTTATGCACCTCTTTTGATCTCTCAGTAAATGGCACTCCTGTTAAACAGAACATATTTTCCTGGCCCCTTCAGGTTTCATTTAGTCAGAGTCTACTGTACATCTGTCTTCATCATTTATGCCCTGTACTGTACTTACATTGGGCATCTGTGACATGAACTGTCCTTTCAAAATTACCTTGCACAGAGCTTGAATTGCTTCTTACCAGCATGCCATGCTGTCTTCTTTCCAGGCCCAAGGAGGGTTACCCTCTGGCAGCACTGCAGGCCAAGCCGCAGAGCCAGCTTCCGGATGTATTGAAACGGTGCCAACCAGTCAGCCATCGAGCCATCACGACGTTCCACAGCTTGCGAGCTGCAGTCGCAGACCTACTACAGAATGTGGACACGTTCATGGGTGTGCCCTGGCAGAGGTTGGTCACACAAATACCGAGTACTCCATAGCTGGTGTAAATGGATCTTTAAGCTGTAGTATACCACTGGCTTGTCCACACGTAAATTTAGCTTACAAGTAGCATTTTGTGTCGTATCTATTTTATACAGCTTACCTTACCCTGTTTAGTCGTCCTTTTTGAACCATACGGAGGCTTAGCTGGCGTTGTTGAGCAAGTAGCAGTTAGTTTAGTCATCCAAGATGATATGTAAGTCATATCTGCCAAATCTTCCAATCTGTCCGGGAGACTCTCTAATTCTGACCAATCCTTGCAGTTGTATGAGAGCAACCATAAGTCTCCTGAAAAGCTGCCCCAACCCTGACATAAAAAAAAGGGAAAGAAAGAGCATTGCCATATTGCAATTGCCTTTATGTGCAAGGTAGCGAGCCAAAACCAAATTGAAACCCAAGCTATTTGCATGCATGTGGTCAGTGCAAGCTCAATACAGTAGACTCAGTAAACGGAAATATCTTAAACGAAGCTGCTGCTTAAACGGAACAACTGTCCCTAATATGATTGATTTCATACCTGGATTCTGCACCCCTGCTCCTCTCTTAGTAAATGGAACTCCTGTTAAATTAAACACATTTTCCTGGTCCTTTCAGGTTCTGTTTAACGAGAGTCTACTGTAAATGCATGCTACCCACCCTTTGTTGGGGTGGCTGTGGGATTGTATGAATGCAGCTCATGTTCATGTCCATGGGTGGCCTGGTTTGTCACTGTTTGCTGTACAAGTCGCCCCAATATTACGTGCAGCGGCAAAGTTTGAATAATTGATCAGGTTTGAACACCTGGCCATTGGATATATTGGTCTGCTTCTTTAAGACATTGCTGCACAATACTATACCATTCCTCAGAGGGGAAGTGGTGTACCCTTATGTAGCAAACTAATTCTAGTCGGTGTGTAGCGTACATTAGATTTTTCATTATAACAAGTAGGGATGGTCGAATATTCGCGCGTTTCGAATATTCGAACCAATATTAAAGTATTCGAATTTGCTTCGATACGAATTTAGATTATTCGAAATTTCAAAGTATTCGAAATAGAACGAATATATGTATACATTTGACCACACATAACTCCCTGTAAAAGTGGTTTCACTGTAGCGTCTGGGTGCTGTGCCGTGAAACCACCCATCCAGGGGAAATCTGCACTGCCGCGAAGCCACACTTCAAGGTTACATGTACATACTTTTTTTTTTAAAGTTTAAAAGCGTGTTATATGGGCTTATATGCGCTAAGTCTAGTAATTTTTAAATTGTAACCTTCTGTACCACTTATAACTCGCTCCCTACTGCTATTCAAATTTTGATACTATTCAAGGTTTCTTCCACTTCATTTCAAACCAAAAAAGTGACATTCACTCATACCCAGTTCCAATTCTTAAAAGTATTGTGCAAGGGTCATGAAGAAAATGCTCAATTTTTCTTAATATGTGGTGAGTACTATTCGAACTATTCGATTCGAAATTGTTCGACCAAATCACTTTTCGCTTCGGATTCGCTTCTAACCTCAAATTTACTATTTGCCCATCCCTAATAACAAGCTATATTGCAATTCTTTCCAGTAACAAAACTAATTTGCCTTCACCAACAAATGGCACTTATTCCTTCTCTCAGCACAGACATTATTCTGTATGGAAATTATAATGAAGTCATGAGAAGAACAATGGACATGTCTGAATTTGTGTGTGTGTGTGTGTGTGTGTGTGTGTGTGTGTGTGTGTGTACCGTTCATATCTGGTTTGTCCAAAGCATACACATGCGTGAGATTGTTTTCAGCGGATAAGACATTGAGCCATTTGGCGGAGTGTGTTTTGTCTCTGAAAAAAACAGCGTAATTAATACTGTGCCACATTTTTGCTTTTCAGGTTTCCTGGGCTCGTGCGGCTACTCAAAGGTTTTCGGACGGGGGAGCTAACAGTATTTACGGGACCCACTGGTTCGGGCAAGACCACATTTATGTGCGAGTACTCCTTGGACCTTTGCATGCAAGGGGTACGTGCATTAAATTCTCTTTTGTCACTGTTTTTTAATACGAATCAATAGCACCTGACACTACTTTGAATAGAGGACCATCATGAGAATTTGAGAAATTTCACTGGAAGATAGTTACCCAAGTCTCGTGTGCGCTATGTCTTGCTTCTCTTGGTTTGTAAATGTGCTGCATTACGA
The DNA here is from genome assembly GCF_013339695.2 of Rhipicephalus sanguineus. Taxonomy (NCBI): domain Eukaryota; kingdom Metazoa; phylum Arthropoda; class Arachnida; order Ixodida; family Ixodidae; genus Rhipicephalus; species Rhipicephalus sanguineus. Next base: position 112,438,922 of record NC_051177.1, read on the forward strand.
AGCAGAATGACCTTTTGCGCATTCTCGTCTTAGGAACGTGGCAGCTAAAATGCGTTCATTTGTTTGTTTCAATGTTGTCCTAATTTTTCTAGTTAGCTTTTCAAACACTGCACTCAATGAACACGTGAACAGTGCTGCAGTTTATGAAGGCAAAGCGCGGCAAAATTATTTTATCGTGCTTCCCTCGATCTCATGCAGGTCAACACTCTTTGGGGGAGCTTCGAAATTCAGAATGAAAAGCTGGCCAAGATTATGCTAACCCAGTTTGCCAAGTAAGTATCAATAAGTAAAACGAATAGCATTTTTTTAAGGTTCTCTTGCAAGTGGTAACCAATTCTATGTGAGTTTTTCTTGTATGCTTCGCTTGACAGCATGAAATAAGTTTGAATGAAATTACGTGCCTAGATAAAAAAATGGAGAGGCATTTTGAGAGGTTTATTTATGTTATATATTCCTTTTTTTTCTCATTGCATTCATTATAGCTGTGGCTGCAAGGGGCAAATAATGATGCATATAAGTCACTTACGACTTTTGACTTAATGTCTACATCCTTCTGTAATGCTTGGCATCCACTACATTATTCTATAAAATAGAACTTTAAAGTGACCGACAACTGCACAGAACACGAATTGAGATAACCCCGCCAATAGAAGGGCTGTCTGTTGTAATGTCTAAAACGAACCCTGTCTTTCTCATTAAATACGGATTTATATTTTTATTTCTCCACTCAAAATAACTTTTGGTGCCTCTGGCAGCAAAAATGTGAATGTGCACATGTACCTATCACGTGACCTTTCACTGTTGTACGCTATTAATTGTCTTTATATTAGTGTTGATATAAAGCATACTTTTTATTATATTCTTTTCTAACGTAAAACGTGCAGATATGCATTCGTTTTGCACTGAGCAGAACAGTGGTGCCGCCTTCGCTTGACGTATGACCCGATGCTCATGAGTGGCAGCATGAACGTTGTTAGCTGAGGGCCTAGTGGCATGATGATGAATCAACTTTTATTAAGCCCAACTGTGTTGGTAGTGCACGCAGGCACCAGACGGGGCGGTTCCCTAGTTTCGGGACCCGTATGTATCTAGCAGCTCCTGGCCCCTGTCCGTCAGTGCAAGCTGAGTCGGTAGGGCGGGGCTGGATAACAAGGTCTCCCATCGCTCAAGGGGTTGGGGATTGGGGGTGTTGGGGGGAAGGGAAGGAGGGGGTTTTTTTAGTTCTGTGCACTCTGTCAAGATGTGCGGCAGGGTGCCATTCTCGCTCTTGCAAAACGGACAGAGCGTGTCGTGTTCCGCAGGGTACATGCGGTTCATCAGTACAGGATGCGCAAGCGATCCCGCCTGCGCTCGACGCAGTATCGTCTGTTGTTGCCTGGTCAGTTCGGGGTGCGGCTCTGGCAGTCTGCACCTTTCCTCTCGGTACATCCGGGTAATGTCCCGAAAGCTGGTAACCGGGTGCGGTAGCTCTTCCGGCTCATGCTCGGCCCGGAGTGACATTTCTCGGGCATGATAGTCGGCAATGGTGTTGCCTGCTACCTGCGAGTGAGCCGGGACCCACACGAGCTCTACGGCTCTTCCCGGAGGCTTGCACTTGGATAGAATGGCTCGGGCCGCGGATGAGATTACCCCCCTGCGGAAGCTTCCGTAGGCTGTCTTCGAGTCAGTGACCACGGTGTCCACGCTCGGCTGTGCGAGTGCGGCCTAGTGGCACCCGCCGACGTGTTGGAAAAGTATGAAAAGTGCCTCGTGGCCTCCGAGATTACCTCCAGTGAAGCGTTATCGGAACTAATCGCGGAGGCCACGAGCGCCTAGCCCGTGACGCGGTAAAGAGATCTCACGTGACGACGAGTGTTCGGAAAACTTACTCTACCTGCTTTTGATATTCCAAAACGCTCGAAAATGTCAATATGAAGGTGTTTAACCACAGTTTCACCCACTCGTGTGAAAGCAAAACCTTGAGCATAATGCGAGGAGGGCTATCGGCATCGCTATAGCTTCACAGCTTTGCTGGAGAACATCTACGTACAGTTCAGGGGCTTTTCGTGTCGGAAAATACTGCTAATAAAATAACCGCGCACTTTTGGGATTAACCGCTGCAGCTACAAACACTACAAAGGGTGAGCTTCCTATTGTGCCGTAAAAAACTGGTAGAGAAAAATTGGTTGTCAGTCCCTTTGAGAGTGCGATAGAAATTAACATGCACTGCATAATGCTTACAATTCTTTGCTCGTGGGCAGTTTTTGCTGTTTTGAACTTGTGGCGAAACAACCTGTACTAAGTAGAAGGATGCGCTTTTTTCAGTGCAGTGCATCGCATGCAAAAATCATGACCCCCTACCCTTTTTCAGAATGTCACTAGAGAACAACATGGAGGAATTTGACTTGTGGGCCGACAAGTTTGAGCTCCTCCCCCTGTACTTCATGACTTTCCATGGTGAAGAGTCCATGAAGAACGTGATGGACGTAAGGCTAACCTCTTCCTTGTTTCTTCTTTTTGTTGCTCTTGTCGTGTGAAACATTGATTTTCGAGACACAGATACAGCCTTGTGATAACTGATTCATTACACTGCTCCAAACCATGCCAATGTTATTACTCTAGTAGTTCATAGCAGGATGAAGGGCAGACATGGTAGGTGCTGTGTTGTGTTTGTACCATGAGAGAACCTCTTATATTCCAATACAACTTAAGAAGTCTAGAGAGGAACCACCCAGACGACCGAAGCGCAGCAGCCGATCGCCTCCGCGACTAAAGAAATACAGTAGACTCTCATTTAACGGAACCTGAAGGGTCCAGCAAACTGTGTTCCGTTTAACCCTTTTAGGCCCAGTGATTCCAATTGGAATCACCAATTTTCTAGGTCACTCAGCAAGCACCCAGTAAAGATAAAGCGTTGTTCTTTTTCAAGAGCTCGTAGTTAGCACCTGCTCTACATATGATACCAACCTGGTACATACAACAAAGAGAGGTCACGTGTGAACAAAGAAATTACAGAAGTGGTCATGCTGTTAGTGCATTTCGCTCAGGCAGCTTCTGCTTTCACCGTGCAGAGATAAGGCATATATTTTAGTTTTGCGTCGAAAATTGGAATGTTGGCTCTTGGGCATTACGCTATCCAATCTAAACTATTTAAGTTATAAATTAGGTAAAAAATGGAAATATTATTAAATAATAAGTATTAATAAAATTATTTTGAGATTAATTACTATTCTCGAAAACTATGAGGAAATATTCTGTTTTTCATTTTTTTGCACTACTGTGATCATGTGCATCTCAAAATTTAAAAACCGGTTGCTTACATATAAATGAATTTCTTTGGGACTGAAAGGGTTAACAGGAGTTCCGTTTACTGAGAGAGGAGCAGGGCTGCAGAATTCAAGCACGAAACCAATCATACCACAGGCAGTTGCTCCATTTAAGCAGCACTTCCGTTTAAGAGATTTCCGTTTACTGAGAGTCTACTGTAGTCCCGCTCGTGCACTGCGGCAATGTTCTCCTAAGGCAGGCTCACCGGCTGTCCGGCTCATGACGTCGGTCTGGGGTGTGCACCCATTGGTGGAGGCTTGCGTGCATCGGCCTTTGAGGAGCGAATGCCGCAGATTTCAAAAGTTGTATTCGACTGTACCGCGAGCACGATTGTAACGCGAGGGGTGACTTTTCATTGTGTCCAGGAAGAAAAAATGGTAATTTTGGTATTCGATTGTAACGCGAAGATCGACTTTAGGCAGCAAAAATGTGGAAAAAAAATCGCGTTACGTTGGAGAAAATACGGTAGTTCTCTTTACTAGGAGGCCAGGAGATTGTGATAAAAGGAAAAGGAAGCTTGTCGAAATGGGTTTATTGAGTTTTTCCGGGTTAGTATTTGCTTGCTTGTCTAGAAAATGCAGTATTTTTTTTTAACAATTCACTTTGGTCTCCGTGAGGTTGCTGGAATGGAATTACAATGTAGGAATGATTTGTAGTGGCGGGAGAGAATGGTGGAAGTGAAAATGGCTAAAAGGTGTTAAAGGTGTTACCTGTGGAGTGATAAATGTGGTTTTGTGACATATTGAAAAACCAAAATTGATGGAAATCATGGAGGTGATAAGGGGTACAAAAAAGCTTAAAATATGGCTTTAACTCGCAAAGAATGAAGTTATAATGTAGAAAGTTGTGGTCTTCTTATTGTACTGCTAATTAGGGGTGTGCAAATATTTGAGTGCTTCAAATATTTGAACGAATATTACAGTATTCAAATTCGCTTCGACACGAATTTAAATTATTCATAATTTCAAAGTATTCAAAGTGAACCAATAGCGGATTCAGGTGCCTATCTTTTTTTTGGGGGGGGGGGGGGCAGTTCCATCATCTGATCGAGAGGGGGGGCCATGTACAAAGGCTGACGTTACCACCTTGGCAGTGCATTTTAGGGGGGTCACGTATATTTACAACAGCCCAGAGAGGATTATGGCGGCAGCTAAGAAGCCTTCGTTGTAAATGTGCATAGGGAAGCAGAAAATGGGGACGGAGAGGTAGAGAGCGGGGACAAGATTCTCCTTCTCCCTTTTGGGCAAAGGTAGCCTAGGCAACCTAACAGAGGGGGCAAACTCAACAGGCAACCTGACAAAGGAGGTGAACGACATTGAAGGGAGGGCGGGGGGGGGGGGGGGGGACATCGCCCCTACAGTCCCCCCTCTGAAATTCGCCACTGAAATGAACGAATATATGTATATCTGACTGCATGTGACAACCCCCCCCCCCCCCCCCCGGTAAAGGTAGTTTCACTGCAGCGTGGGCTTGCTATGTCGTGAAACCACCCTCCAGGGGAAATCCACACTGCCACGAAGCTACATTTCAAGGTTAAATGTACATATTGCCATCACCTCAAATATTTTTTAAGTTTAAAAGTGCGTTTTGCAGGCTTACACGTGCTAAGTAGTATAAATTTTAAAAGGTAACGTATTGTACTGCTTATAACTTGCACCCTGCTGCCATTAGAATCTTGCTACTATGCAAAGTTGCTTCCACTTCACTTCGAACCAAAATAGTGACATTGGCACAAGCCTAGTTCCAATTCTTAAAAATATTGTGCAAGTTAGTTGGGTGATGACAAAAATGCTAATTTATTTATTCAAATCTGACGTATACTATTTGAGACATTTGATTCGGAGTTATTCGACCAAATCACTACTTGTTTCAAAGCTCTAATTTATTGTTTGCTCAACCCCAGTAGTAACACTTATGATACTGTTGAATCAATCGGAGGAGCAGGCTTGTTCGTATGTATAACATGTGCTGGTAGTTATGTGACTTTCAGCAAAACAGTGCTCTCATGAATCGACAGTCTTTTTTTTTTTTTTCAATGAATTAACTCTCACGGTCATATTGAAGTGTCTGTGCCTTCACAGTTAGTTCAGCTGTTGTTTTATACTTCCGTTTTTAGGCAATGTCCCATGCTGTCTACGTGCATGACATTCAGCATGTGGTGGTAGACAATGTGCAGTTCATGATGGGTGTTGGCATGGACAGCTCCAACGTTGATCGTTTCTGGAGGCAGGACCTCTTGATTGCCTCTTTCCGACGTTTTGCCACCCAGCACAACTGTCACGTAACGCTTGTCATGCATCCACGCAAGGTAAGTTCGTAAATGAATAGTTTTTTAGCGACAATTAATGCTGGCTAATGGCTAACAACGGCTAATGCTGGCTAACATAGGCCATCTATTGTGTCAAACAGCAACACTATCTTCATTCAATTTGAGTAACGACGCTCTCGCATATAGACTGCAAAGTGAATTGATTCTACCCGACCTTTTTTTTTCTTCTTCTTCTTCTTCTTTTTCTTTTTTTGAGAGGTGTACCATACTTACCTCGTTCAGACACACCCCCGAATCTGAAATGCACTCAATTTTTCAAAATAGTTGGGCCAGTTGGTTCAGAATCTGTGTAAGGGAGTGCAACATCTGCGCTCCCCTACGCAAGATACCCAGTTTTTGTTGACGTGAAGGGGAAATGTGTGTCTTGAAAATTTTATTTTTAATAGTTGGGTGAACGGAATCAAATTTGCTACACTTATTCAGTTTTTTTCTGCAAATTCCAAATCTCTGGGTAGATTTTTAATACACTCAAACCTCATTATAACAAAGTCACATCTGCCATGAGAATACCTTCGTTATATCCGAAAATTCGTTGTAAACGTTTATTTGCTACACTGTATCTATGACGACTATTCTTCATTTACTTCGATATAAGCGTTCATTCGTTATATCCGTGCTCGATATATCGAGGTTTGAGTGTAGCTGTATTAGAATGAAAGATATGCCATTTCTACAATGTGTTTTAGCATAATTCTTACGGGTATTCTTGGCAACTTCTCTTTGTCAAACACAAAAACAAAGTATGCGACAAGATTGCCAGAAAGGTGTTCTAGCCGATGTTGCCATTTATTTTCTTGTAATATCGTTTACCAAATTATAATTCTTGATAATCATAAAGTGCAAAAATGTGTCACTCATATTTGCATCTGTTTATCTTGCATTTGAAGTTTGATGAAAACAATCAAATTAACATCATCGACTAGACCAGCTCTCTGGCAGTCTTGGCACATAACTTGTTTTTGTGCTTGACAAAGAGAAGTTGCCAAAAAGCACCGTAAGAAATATGCTTTCAGAAATTGCATATCTTTTGTTCTAATGCAGATAATAAAAATGTACTTGAAGATTTGGAATCTGTAGAAAAAACTGAATAAGTGTATTAAATTTCATTCAGCTAGCCCAACTAATAAAGAAAATTCTTGTAAGACCCATGTGTGCCCTTGAAGTAAGCAGTTGAAGATGTTTCCGAATATAATGTAGTACTCCCAGTTCACAAAAGAACGGTGTAGCGTGCCTCCATGTTTGCTTTTTTTTTAAAAAAAAAAAGGGAAGACGTGATGGATTTACTTTCACGCAAGGGTTTCGTTTAATGAGCTTTTAATGAGCAATCGGCAGATAGTGAATGTCTGCCATTTGTGCTTTATTGAGCACTGTTACCAAGCAAATGTAGGGGCAATATTATCGAACGATCATTTTACTACCATCACTTTTACAACATCTTGCGTGATGCTGCATCGAATCTGTAGAAGTACGTGGCCGACAGCATTCCTGGCACTGTGCCCAGTATCAAGGTTGAAGTTGCACAACATATACAGTGAAAGCTCGTTAATTCACACTTCATTAATTCGAAATTTTGGATAATTCGAAATGGTCGCCGCAGTCCGGTCCGCAGTGCATAGGAGACCATGTGTAAAACGATTCGTTAATTCGAACAGAAATTGCCGCCTCTACGGATAATTCGAAGCGCGCGCCGCCGAGCGTCATCATCGTCAAACACTAGTGGAAGCTTTTACGGCCGAACGATAGGTGGCACGACCGGTTTTTTCGAGCTTCAAGTGGCCTCCGAGCAAAGGGGGAGCAAAGTATGGCCTCCGAAATCCAGGGAGCAATTTTTTTTTTTCCGTAGCCCTCCCGCTATCTCAGCGCCTCGCGCCACTTGTATACGCGGGACCCGCGGGACGCTGAGGAGTCGACGGAGTAGTCCTAGCAGTCCTAGGCCGCACCTGGCAGCGTCACTTTGTTCATCGAGCACGTTGTTCGTTCACGCCGTCAAGCCGTCTTATTCCGCATCGAAGTTGCAAGATGCCGCGGGGAAACTACTGCGCGAAGACTGTCAAGGAGAAGGTGGAGATTTTGCGAGAGGTTGACCAAGGGAACTCAAGCAAATACGAAATTGCAAGGAAGCACGGCATACCTCCGAGCACGTTGTCAACCTACATACGCAACAGGACGGCCAATGAAAACACCTATGAAGCCGAGGATTTTGGCGCCAGTCGAAAAAGGCTAAGGACAGCGAAGTTCCCGGAACTGGAGTCAGCTTTGATTATCTGGGTTAAAGAAATGAGAGCCCAGAGTATCGCATTGAGCGGCCCTATCATCATGGCCAAGGCAGCCGATTTCGCCCTGCGCTTGGACATTGAAGACTTTGTCGCCTCCGAGGGATGGTTTCATCGTTTCAGGGAGCGGCACAATCTCGTATTCCGCACGTTATCCGGCGAAGCAAAGGAAGTGGACGCCGAAACATGCGCTACTTGGAGAAGCGACACCCTGCAGCAGTACTTGGAGAGCTACTCACCACAGGATGTGTTTAACGCTGACGAGACAGCGTTATTTTTCAAGTTGCAGCCAAACAAGACGATCACCTACAAGGGAGACAGCTGTGCCGGCGGCAAGCGCAGCAAAGAGCGTGTCACTGTTCTGGTCGCCGCAAATATGACCGGTACGGAAAAGGTCCCCCTTTTTGTGATTGGCAAAGCACTCAAGCCACGGTGCTTCAAAAACATTCGGTCACTGCCGACGGAGTACGCCGCAAACAAGAAAGCCTGGATGATAGGTGACCTATTCAGGAAGTGGCTACTGAAATTCGACAGGCGAATGGAACTGGGCAGCAGACGCGTTCTTCTTGTCGTCGACAACTGTTCGGCGCACAAAGTCGACGTTGAGCTGAGAGCAACAAAGTTAGTGTTCCTTCCAGCAAATACGACTGCGGCCCTACAGCCAATGGACCAGGGTGTGATAAGGAACATCAAGTACTTTTATAGGCGTCACATGCTGGAGAGAATGATTTTGTGCGCGGGCGACAGGAAGGACTTCGGCATTACGCTGCTCACTGCCATGCACATGTTGGTGCGTGCATGGGAACAGGTGACCGCGACCACAATCGCAAACTGTTTCCGCCACAGTGGATTTGCAGCTGGAAGTGCGCAGGATAGTTGTGACGTGGACGGGGCTGAGGAGCTCATGCCAGTGGCATTGCGCGACACTCTTCGGGGCGTACGTTTTGCCGATTATGTTGAAGTTGACGCCGGTGCATCGGTGTGTGGTGCCTTGACTGATGAGGACATTATCGCTCAAGTAGCCGGTGCGCAGCCTGTTGCTGAAGAGCCAGAAGGTGAGGAAGACGAAGATGACGAAGCGCCTGTGCGCCCGTCAGCTTCTGCGGTGATGGAGGCACTTAATGTGGCGCGTCTCTTCTTCAGCTTTGAAGAGGGTGAAGAGGATTCCCTGCGCCGTGTCCGTGCGCTGGAACAGAGAGCCGCAGCTGTGGCATTCAGAGAAAAGAAGCAGATGGTCATCACCGACTTTTTTGGCCAATAAATATTTTTCGTGCCCCCACCCCCGAAATCCACCCATTTTTGCTCACTTTCATTATTTCGAATTTTGTTTAATTCGAAATTGCTCAGCGTTCCCGTGGAATTCGAATTAACGAGCTTTTACTGTACAAAATGTGTTCTGTCACCACCTTATGATGGTGATGGCACTGTCTCTGACGGTAAGCTGTTGCCAACGCTGAGACGCACGGTTTTGGTTTTGCATTCGATTGTGATGCACAGCCAATTTTCAAACCAATTTTTTTTGAAAAAAAGGTAGGCATTCTTGTAAATATGACGTAGCTTGGAATGTTTTTCGCAGTGCTGAAATGGTCAGTAAAATTCCAGGCCGCACAACATCGCTGTCTCTGAGTGTACTGAAATGTAACCTCTCCAGGAGAAAGACTCCGAGGAGCTCAGTACCAGTTCCATCTTCGGTGGAGCCAAGGCAAGCCAAGAGGCTGACAACGTGCTCATTCTCCAGGACCGGAGGCTCGCGTCCCCACAGGGACGCAAGCATTTGCAGGTGGGTGTCTTTCTTTTATGCTTGTACCGTATTTACACGATTGTTGGTCGAACCATTTTATCTGAATTTGAAATCTAAAGTTGGGTGGGTCGACTTACAATCGAAACAGAAAGTAGTATCGACAGTTACGGTGGCACAAACAAGAAATCAGGGACACTGTGGCATGACTACAATATTACATTTGCGTTTCGGCCCTACGTGCGCAGCGTATACTATATTTTCTCGCGTATAACCCGCACTCTCAGCAACGATTCGCAAAATTGAAAGAAAGTGATCCCGCGTATTGTCGCGAAGTTAGCTTCTATGCGTAGTTGTGAAATACTGCTGGGAAGCCATCTTTTCACACTGGAATTCGCGTTCTTTCTCTTGATTTTACAAAACACGTCGCGGGGCTAGGTCGTGATCTATTCCTACATAAAATATTACAGCATTACTTTTTATGACGACGGGACAGAGAATGCGTGACAGGACGGGCACTGACCGCAACTGCTGAGGGATTCAACGTTAATCAGTCCAGCGACTACGTAAACAAACTTCCTTCTTGAAATGCGCTGATGCGTTTTTTTTACCGTGCTATTTGGGGGGTCCATCTACATTCAAGTCTACTTACAATCGTGTAAATACGGTATGTGTTGTTTATAAATTGCAGTCATTGATCATTCATTGTTACCAGCCTAACCATTGGGTTAATGCATGCCACATATAACTGGCTACAAAGTGGACTCCAAAGAATACTGAAGTTCCGTGGAAGACATGAGACTTGAAGTGATGACAAGCCAAATGAGGAATATATTGCTGGAGCTAACATTTCCATAAGGGGACTTTGTCAGGGCAGCTCAAATGACGAATAAAGTCCCCTTGTTGATACATTGGATCCAATGTCATTCTCACAGCTACAATGTAGGCAGTGCTTTTCATGGAGATTTTTGCTGTAGTCTTTGCAATCTATGTGTTGGCTTCCTATCCACAGCTGTGACTTTGGCTTTTCCAGTGTTATAGCAATGTGTCATGGCTCAAAAATACAGCCAGAAAACAGTCACATATTTTGAAAGTGGCCTTTAGAAATCCATTCATTGCGTATATGGAGATGCACATATGACCTACTGACATATTTATGTCTGATGTACTTGGCGATTGAATGAATCAAAAAGCTTTTTGAATCAAAGGTAAACATTCGGCAGATATCTGCCTGGTTGGGGTAACAGAAACTTTAGGAAAAGAGAAAACTCCAAGATTTTTTTTTTAAATACCCAAAGATTCAAAGCCTAACCGGCTTCTTCTTCAGGGGTGAGAAGGCCTGAGGCCTTAACACACAGATGCTTAAAGTCTGTGTGTTAAGTGAAGGTCTCTTATGTGCAGCTGTCTTACTTGTGTTTTGGTACTTTTATTGATGGTAGCACGATCCCGAACGCTCACTCTGTTGAGCTAAAAAAAAATTTTTTTTAATCTTGAGTTATGAAATTCTTCTCGATTCTTTACCAACAATTAGTCACTGAATTTCATGCCAACTAGGAAAGCAGCAACATGCAGGTTGTCTTCTTTGTTTAGTTATTTGTGTCTGCACTCCCCTGTAATATTTGTCTCCTTGTATGTTGCACTTGTATGTCATCTAAGCCCATCTTCCAGGTGACCAAAAACAGATTCGACGGAGACATCGGGTCGGTGCCACTTGAATTCAACAAGGAGAACCTCACCTTTTCCGAGAGCACATCGCCATTCAAGAAGCCTGTGGAACGAAAACCAAAAAGTGCCTCTTTCCGCACCGGTCTTCCACCACCCAGATGAATTTTTCTTGCGACATAGTCAGGGACGTTACACCGAATGCTACTGTTGGGCTCCAGAGTTCACGTTTTGTATTTCATCAGTTTTTTTATGGTGTTACCTAGGGGAAAACTGGCTTCGGATTGCTCATTCCCTTGTAATACAGTGCATCAAGAGCTCTTAGTTTACAGTCACACAATTTTTCTTATTGAATCGAGGGGACGTGTTTGGGTATGGTGCAGTTTAAACGAAACGCAAAAATGTGCCGGCAAAGCACTTGTTGAAGGAAAGACGCAAAACGTCCGCACTTACCGTGTGAAGTTGCTTTTTTTTTGTTTCTTGTAAGCGGCTGTATTTAGGTTTATTAAAGGACTCTTCACCAGGTTTGAGCATTGCAAAGAAACAAATGCACCATGTAGATTGTTCGGCGGCAATCGACTCTGCGAAGTATAAAACTGCTGCATGGCACGACAACAGTCGAAATTTCAAATGGAAGGCCATCCACCTTTGCTTTCAAGGCAGCCAAGCTTCAAGAGAGTGAAGTCACACACACACGTTGCTTATGCAACAGGCACTCCTTGGAACATCACTGACCATGGCTTAATGTGAAGAGTACAATACTGCAAGTGATGTGCCTCGAAGCAATATAAAAAGAGAACAAAGAGGTAATGTCGCAACACGTGACACGTACAGAATGAAGGGAACGTTCAACCTTTGCGGACACTAGCCAAGAGAAAGGGGAGGAGCCTGTCTCTGCCGACAGTAGCTCTCCCCTGGTGGAATGATAACGGGGCAATTCAATCACAGTTCAATCACACCCAATAGTACCTCAAACAATGAACCGATGTGCAGAACGATTTGCTAAAACTCTGCATAGATGGCACCTTAAATCTTCCAGCACATTTCCAGAAGATTGTCAAGCAAATACTCGGACAACAGCTGGAGACCAAGCGAAAAAGAATCATCGGTTAAGAAAAAGGTTAAAGAAACGAAGAAGGGCCTGTGGAAAATAGCGATGCTCACGAAATCAGCAATGAAAACGTGCAGAAGTTTCGAGCAGGAAATTCCCAAAGAAAAGATCTACAATAACTCTAGAGGTAGCTCCGTTGTTTGAAGCCAGGATGGGAGTATGGCGGTCCAAGTATGAAGGGATAGCACACTTTGCGGTGCTGGTGGAGAGGAGGAGGGAACACCTGATACTTGTCTGTAAAGGGCTTCACCTTACAGTCCAAGGCAATGGGGCTGTATTTTGCGAAGCATTGGGGTTTAAGGACAGTGAAGGCAAAATATATTTTAGGCACGTAGAAATAACCAAGAGGACGTTATCTGATTGGTGGCTACAATCAAGGCAGGAGTGAAATTTAGTTTTTGACTTCACATTGTTTTATCAGTTACAGCTAGGTGGCATGAGCTGCCGCCCGATCAGAAGGGTGCAGCCCCATCCATACATTGTGCAATCGAAATTTGTCGTGGAACCTGGTGACGTGTCCTTTAAGGGATTTGGTTTAGGTGAATTAAGGCTTTATTGGTGTAGCTACAATGCTCTAGGCCAAGCCACGTTTGAGACGAAGCCGTGCACTTCCACAACACCCGTTCGGAAGTCTACATAGACGGTGATACAAGACTTCCCTTTAGGTAACATTGTGAGAGACACCTTATGTATTTTATCACACACCTGCAGCGAAGTACTAGTAGTCATTTTATAACACGCAAGATTATGTTGCACAGGTCAATGTTGCTGCACAAAGGTCTAACTTATAAACAAGAAAATGGACTGATCTAGTTTGTAGATAAGAATGTCAGTGATTGTGTTTCAGCAGTTGTTGTGCTTCGGCTTAGCGAAGCCAGCACTAATAAATTTTCTTATACAATGAAGAAACAAAAGCCAGTGTTGTGTCATATTTTTCTCTTTAATTTACACATCTAAAATTAAAGTACAGTAAATTCTGCCAGATAAAATGCAGGATCAAGCCTGGAATTCATTTTAGAACTGCATGTGAATCACGTGAGCTGCATTGTCCGTGCCTGTCGTGCCCGCCCACAAGTTTTGACCGACACCAAAATGCATTTTTTTGCTTACGCTCACGGAATGCGTGACGGAATCGTTCCCACTGTGCATCCTGCTATGCTGATCAGTGCACAGACACACGCACCCAAGTGTCACAAGGTGATAGTATACTTGAAACCGCAGTGAGGTGGCATGGCAATAAGCAGCACATGAGCAGGTGGTCTTCAAATAGCTGCTGTGCACAAACAAGCATTGCTTCAAGACCACTGCACCCATTTACACCGGTTTACTGGCACGAACATTTGGTCCAGGCTGCAATCCTTAAAGGACCACCTGCTGTTGCGAGCAGTGTATCGTGCACTGACCTGCTGTGTACCAGCGACGTCCACAGCGTCCACAATGTGCCGACAGTTCTTCACTACAGCGACTCAGCTGAGAAGGTCGTCCATTTCACTTTTGGACAAGGGCTTGACGGGCGTGGCGAAGGAGGGCGTCGAATTCTGCACCGGTGGTTGCGCACTGACAAAGTTCCCGAAGTTGTTCGTGGGGGGTGGCGCCATTTGGCTGAGCGTGGGTCGTGGTGCACCCATCGAAGGCCCCGAGCCCAGACGAGGAAGCAAGCTGTCGAAGGCAGACGTGTTTATTTGTTGTTGTTGCTGCTGCTGTGGCTGTCTATTCAATGGCTGCGGTGGCATTGCGAAGCGCGCCGGCATCGCCATCGACGGCGTGGCTGTCTGTTGGGTGCCCTGGAACCCCCACTGAGGCACTGCCGGAGACGTTCCGGCCGAGGAAAAGTCGCCGGCGGGCGAGGATCCGTAGCCTGGAGACGATCCGTAGCCGGGCGAACCACCGAATGGATTAGAACCTGTTGGGCTCCGGATGTTGAGAGAGGCCAGGTTGGAGTTGATCAGCGTGGACGTCAAGTCCTTTGGTTTGTGTGCTGGTTGTGTGGGAGCGGGCTTGGCGGGAATCAGTGACGGCTGTGTCTGTACGCGCTGCTGGAACTCTTGCTCGCGGGCCAGCCTCTGCTTCTCCTCTATGGAGAGGGACTGTTGCTGAAATATTTAAAAAGATAAGAACATAAGCACATGTGAACAGGGTTGCATAAGAACGTGCAATATGCTAAAAATAAGCCCTTGCACTTAACAAGCTGGTCAATCACAGGTCAAGTGTTGAGCAGCAAATGCACCTCAGAATGAACTAGCACACACCCACCACCACATTTTTGTCCCTCATAATGTGTGCATCCATTATGTGGTAGCCAATCATCACTACCTAGAGCCTTTGTGTTTCCTCATAACTTCACTGCTTGCATAGCACTAGGCCGCCTGCCCTTTTCAAATGCTTCAACTTTCGTACGAGGCAACACTCCCGAAATTTCTATAGTCTATGAATTTGGGCTCTTTCTATGACAGTGCTGTTGCTGCATCAAGTTTCACAGAAAATAAGCTGTGAAAAAAATTTAGAGGTGTTATAAGAGAGGGCAGTTCCAGACTGCAAACAACACACAGAAAAATTAAACTGTGGTGGCTGCACAATTATCTTGTGGCAAAGCAGGACAAAGCGCCTGAGGAATGCTTGCTTTCAACAAGAGACATTCCTAAAAACTGAACTGTGGAGTTTTACATTTCCAAAAACCACAATCTGATCATCAAGGATGAATATGATACACAATGGGTCTACTCACTACCAGAAGGGTTACCCCTCAATATCTGCTTGTGTGAGTTCATTGCAGGAGCTCAGTACATTTACATATGTATGCAAAGTTCTTGTGAGCCCAGAGTGGCACATCACTTTGAGTCATGTACACCTAAGTAAATTATACAGGGGAGAATGTGTCAAAAAATCAATAAACAATTTACAAGTCAAGCTGTACAACAGTAGAATGATGAAGGCACAAGCTCTTCGCAATCCATAAACACTTGAAGCGATAGTTCTGTGTTGCTTGTGCCAAACTGCCATCATGGCTTGGAACTAGCAGAGTGCCCCAGCTAACTCTAGTCAGTCTAAAAATATGCCAATGCACTTTATGGCGATACGACCAGGTGCATGTCGAGTCTATTGCATGGAGTAAGTCGCACTATTTTTGGTTCTGTTTTAACTGCTTAGTTAGGCAAGATTAACTAACTTCTAAAGCAACAAAGCTGGAAACAAAAATTACAATTAGACAGTTGTTGATCGTTTCGCAAAACATCCGATTCGAATTTCTAAGTTTCTGCCGACTAAGTATTAGTGTCTTTCCGCTTGCTACGGGTGCCCGTGAAATACAAGAAAATACCACGTGACATGCCCACTTGCGCACCGTAATTGCAGTGCTTTCTAATGTTCCACACAAAAACAATATGCTTCTCTCGCGGTGGTTCATGACACTGATAAGCAGACGCAGCAATTATCACTTGTGCTGCTGCAAGTAAAGGTTTAACGTTGCACAGCCACCACCGTCGTCACTGCCCTGTCACCTTTTAAGAGGCAGCACACGTGGCTGAATGCTACGGTCGTTTGCGAGCAGCACATTAGGGGGCACTGCAGTTATGGCGCGCAAGTGGGCATGTCATGCAGTATTTTTTTTTTGTACTTTGCGGCCATCTGCAGGAACCAGAACAACACTAGTATACTAATTGAGGGGGACATGGCAATGGGAATGGTAGATTAGTTCAAAACGTTCAGTTTTTCAATTTATTTTTATTTGCAATCCTCAAAGCATCTCTTACATCATAGTGAGATATTAGAACAAAATAAGCAGTAGAAGCTGAGAAAAAAAAAAAGCATTTTACTAGTGTGCTGTCGTCAAAAACTATGACAAAACCGAGCTTCAGGAAATGAAAATCTAGTAGCTTCCCCTTGGCACAGTGCCGCCACCTTGGCATCATTGTAAAGAGGAGAGATCGGAGTTCAAGATATCCCTAAACCTGCATTTTTGCAATGGAAAATAAAACCAGCTCCCTTCTGAGTTCAGTCTTCTTAGCTTTGAGCTTCATTTTCTTTGAGCTCCGTTTTCTCAGGTTTCATTTTTTGTGCAATTGCTGTCAGTCATACTCATCTCTGGGCCATTTCATAACAAATAAACATATAACTGGTTGTGCGAATATTCGAAATTTCGAATATTTTAACACGAAAGTGTTTTATGCCGGGGTCCACCAAGACTTCAGTGACGTACTTCCGTCACGGAAATAACGTCAAAAAAATTTACACGATTAGGTGGCAAAGAAAAAAAGTTCCGTCAACGGGCATCGAACCCACGACCGCTCGGTCCGCAACAACAGATGCCGGGCACGCTATCCACTGCGCCACGGTCACAGACTCTAGAGGCTTTACAAACGCGCCTTTTATATCTACCACTCTCCCGGTCGGCGGGTCGGTGTTGCCCTCTGGGAGCGGTAAAGCAAAGTAATTCGTCATTACTGTGGCCTCCGCGATTAGCAGCTGCAACGCGTTACACGTCCGTCCCATTCGGCGCGTTTTCAATAGAAAATAAATTTTGTCAATGCCTCAACACACCGCGAGGTGGCGATCTTAGCCCAAGCGTCGCAAAAGTGTCGGCCTCGCTCATAGCATCACGCTAATCCAAACAAAAAAAATTACACCATTTCCCGCCAAAGGAGACCATGAGGCGATGCGAAGCCGGAACACTTGCACGATCGCGCTCCGGTGGCGTTCGTTGGGCATGCTACCGACCTCGGGCATGCTACCGACCTCGCGTCGTGGAACGCGAAGAGGAACACTACGCGCGTCGTGTCTTCCCTCTAGCCTGGCCGTTAATTCTCACAGGGCGAGCGGGGAACGCGGTCGACAGGCGCGCGAGAGGGGGCAGCGTAGGAGAGGAGAGAGAGGGGGGGGACGCGCATGCGCTGGCGCTCATCGCGGCGTTGCGCAGGAGAGAATTTCGGCATGTCGAGCCCGCATTTCAGAGGAGTCAACCGAAGCAAGCGCTGGACTGAACGCGCGCAGCGCTCTACCCGCTTTATATTCACACTTGAAGGAGAGGAGACTAGAGGAGGAGAGTAGCGCATGCGCCGCGAGAGCAGAAGCGAGAACGCAGGAGAAGCGCAAGCAGGTGGTGCTGGGAGAGAAGTGGAGAGAGTAACGCGCAGCTGTTAGGGAGAGGGAAGGAGGGTAGTTGTGCATGCGTAGTGCGAGTGCGGACGCCAACGCCGCGAGACATACTCCCGAGCAAGAGATGCTTCGCATCTAAAATAGCTCTGCGACGCGCGCCTTCCTCACCTGGCTGTAACACCACGTTGCCCGCTCAGGCGCTCGCCCCGAAAAAAATCGAGACCGGGCTACCGGGGCGGCACGACGCGCTTTGCGTTTCCCTCTAGTCCGGCCGCGGTGTTCAATCACATTTTAACATGCCGCGGGATGCCGACCAAGTTCTGCGTCCAACATGCGACGCTCTTCTGGCTATCACACGTCGCTCTCTTATTACGCTTTCACCGTTAACTACTACAGCGACCACAAGGGTTTGTTTAATCATTTACATTGACGTTAGTTGTCGGGATGGAGATGTACCATGTCATCAAAGTGGGTGCATCCACGTTAAACGGTGCTACAGCTGCCAGACATCAATACACATTGTAAAAACTCTCCTATATCAATGTACAGTAAACATTCAGTTACTTCTATAAAGGTACGCTTTACTTTCGTGTTATTCCGATTCCTATGACGGAGGGATCAACCATCTTTTTTCGAATAGTGTTTGCTATCCGATTCGATTCGCACTGGAATTTTACTATTCGAACTTTTCAAAAACAGATACAGTCAACATCCAATTGAAAGTGACCCCTTCAGATTTTCAATATGCTTCACCTCATTACACTCTCTCATTGCGGCAAAGCTGCCTTTCAAGCTCCGTTACGGTCGAACTTTGCCAAGAGACAGTCAACGTCCGATTGGAACCGGTCTGTAGATTTTCAATATGCTTCACCTCATAACACCCCGGTATTGCGGCAAAGCTGCCTTTCAAGCTCCGTTACGGCTGAACTTTGTCAAGAGAGAGTCAACATCCGATTGGAAGTGGTCCCTAGATGTTTCAAAATGCTTCACCTCATCACACCCCGGTATTGCGGCAAAGCTGCCTTTCAAGCTCCGCTACGGTCGCAAATGTATTAACTCAAGAAAACGCTGGTTCCAACATGGAGATGAAAGATGTGGCAGAGGTGGGGGCTCAATTAACGCTGTTTTGGACCTGAAATTTGAGCAGGAAGTCCTAAAAATCGGAAGCCGAAGCTTTTTAGCATTCAAAATTTCAGATGTTCTTATATATCAACGTCTACGAGGCAGATTTGGAACTCCGGACTTGAAGGGAGCACACCCTTGTCCGCCACATCAGTTGGGATTCCACAGAAGTTGAAAGAGGTGGAGAGGCTGAGGAAATGGCATCTCTGCCTATCACGTGTAAAGTGTTGTCGGCAACACTTTGGTTGTACCATATCATGTACATATATAGAATTCGGCCTCTACATTGCCTCATTCTTGATAAGACAACTATGAAACACCACCCCGCCAGTGCTTCATCGACCTAGCGAAAAGAAACACTTTCATGTTGCTATCTCAAGAATATGCTTAGGAATCCTCTCTAACTTTTTCTGCAATTTCGCTTCGAAGTATTAGAAAAATATCCTAGAAATATTCGAAAAATATTCAATTCGATTCACGCTCACACTTCAATATTCGAATTCGCTTCGCACCCAAAATTTTGCTATTCGCACAGCTCTACATATAACCATTCGGTTTTCTTGCTCTTAGATCCTGAAACATTGGTGAGTGCCATAAAGCTGTTCATATTTGTTTGCACATCATACAGATTTTTATAATTGGCTTTTTGTAAAAGTTGTTAGTAAGACAACATGCACAGGCGATTTCAAAAATTTTTTGTGTGCTTATTTGAATATTAAAAAATAAACCACTAGCTTTACTGCACAGAATGGATTTTTGTGAATTTTCTTATGCAAAAATGGTGACGAACTTATGTCTAATTAATTAATTTTGGGATGACAATGAGAGCTTATCAAATGCTGTAACTCAGAAACTGCAACAGCTAGCTCGAAACCAATTTCAGGTATGATATCAGCATGCCAAATTTCATCTCAATATCCGCATAAATAACAAAAACAGTTTTCATAGCCAAGATAGAAACTGTCTAATTGGACACTGTGCAAACCGATCCACAACTTTCTACTTAGAAATTATTTCCCAGCTTCATTGCTTTAGGAGTCAGTTAATTAATCTTGCACATTAAGCAGAACACAAAAAATAGTGAGACATGCTACATTCAATAAATCAGCAACATGCATTTGTTTGCGTCGTCATAAAGTGCGTCGGCATATTTTTAAACTCTGGCTAGGGTTAGCTGGGGCAACTTGGATGCAGTTCCAGGGCTATGTATACATAGCATATAAATATAAGATAAGTATTGCAGAACAATGTAGGCAGGTCATCTACATTGTGTTGTCAATCCATGTCTGAGGAGAATGCCGCCGTGCAACTTGCAAGTGTTTTTTTTCTGTGGTCACTGTGTAACTTAGGTTTCTTAAGCAGCATTTCCTTGCGCATGTCTATGAACCTCGATAAGATTCATGGGGTAACATCTTCTGAAGGAGCTCTTCTCGGATGTTGCACCTGTCTAGCCCTTCTATGGTTAACATAAATTATCGGCAGCACTCACCTTAAGTTTCTGCGTTGGTGACTTCGTAGCGTTGGCGTTTGGCGACGGTGCTGAGAAATTGGAAATTCCAAGGTCATCGTACACGTTACTGGTCTGGAAAAAAAATAAAGAGCCAAAACACGATATTTAGCAACTGCCAATCATGCTTCATCATTTTGCCACAGCTGTCACAACCTTCTCCTTATATCCATGTACTATATACAGTATAGTATAAGTGTATAGTATGTACACTTTTTTTTACATACCGTAGAGTTTGCTTTGTTTGACATTGTGAGACCAGGAACAATTTCGTTGGGATTAGTCATCTCCATTGCAGCACTGTCAAGAAAATAAAAGGAACAAAAAGGGGGGGGGGGGGGTATAAAAATCAGGCTTGCCACATACCCCCGACACACAGGCAAACTGAAGTCCTTTAAAGCAGATCTCTAAAGCAAAGAAATAGTGTCAGTATTCTGTCTCAGTTTTGCTATCAAAAATGTCTTTTGTGATTCATGATTCGTCTGAATTTAAGTGTATTGTAGTCGTATCGCAAGCATATAAAACTTGAAAATGGTGCTAGGACAGGACACAGGATAGAAGTGATGGGACAGGGTGCTGTCTCTCTCGTCACTTCTATTCTGTGTCCCGTCCTAGCACTGTTTTCAAGTTTCATTATGTACCAAAAACCTGCATCAACACACTTTTTGAGTTCTTGGTCACCATAAACAGCCGTGCGAGTCTAAGGTGCATGCTGTATTGAACAAAATGATCGAAAGGAACTGCAGGTAACAACACTGTTAACACAGTAATTAGCAACAAATTCATTTGCCAGAATATCTTGCTGACTTAACTGCACGTAAAATGCTGCAATCAGATGTAAAATAAGCAGCGCATGTCTGTTTTGTCTAATCTTGTGCCACGTCTTTTCACAAAGTCATGTGCAAAGTCACACGCAATTTAATGCAAATCGCTCGCAGTTATGTTAGGGTGAAACAAACCTCTGCTCCTGCTTGATGGAGTTGAGCTGCTCCAACTTAGCCCTGTGCTCCATCTCGACGGCAGCAATCATCTCCTTGACTACGCCCATGATGGCTTGGAACTGGTTGAGCGTCAGCCCATTCTCGATGGTGAGAGGCATGAGGAACGGGATCACCTTGCATGCCATCACGTCCTTGGTGAGACCCAGCTTCTTGTGGCTCATGGCCAGCTTGTAGATGCCTGCAAAGCGGGCGACATTTCTCGTGTTTCTAAATTTGGGGCAGTCTGTGGGGCATTCATCTTGTACTCATGTGGAACAAACGTTGCAGTGGCCATTAGTGCAAACAAATAAAAGGGCACTTATTCACACTTTCCGTACAGTAAGCCAGATAGCAAAATTGTATAAACCTGTAACATGTTGCGTAAACGAGGATATTCGGCTTGCCGTGCCAGTATATCAAGACGGCAGTGTTGTTCACTCCTAGCACAAAACCAAGCCTATGGCATTCATTGCGGTCTCGCAAAGGGTTTGTCTTCAAGCAAACTTGATCTTGTAGCTTTTTTTTACTTTGCAAGCGACCCACAGAAGCTCATAGTATATCTCAGCTGAAATAACGACTAACAGCGCCGGGAACTTTAACTGTGTGTACAATTGCATTAGAAACCAGCACTTTGCTGTAGTTCCTGTGTACAGCAGTGCAACTGCAATCAAATATGTCAGTTGCAATCCAGGTTTCACTGGCCCTAAATCTGAAAGAGCTTGTACGACATACAACGCTGCACCCGTAAACATCTTTCTCGGTAAAGAAAATTCCTGTTAACTGAAACATACAGTAAAACCTCGTTAATTCAAAGTCACTGGGACTGTGAAAAACTTTCGAATTAAGCGGATTTTCGAATTAACGAAGCATACAAAAAGCGGTATGCAAGGAACATTGAATTACTGAAAGTAATCAGAGGTGGTCATTTGGCCTTCTAGATTGCGGCTCCAAGGGTTGTTTTCCAGCAATACCCGGTCCCATTTTTGTCGCAAACCCGGGAAAACGGCGGGCCTCGCTGCTGCCAGCGCAAAAAATAAATTAAAAAAAAATAAGTCTCGTGGTCAGCCGAAATGCGTGCCTGCGGAAAAGAAGGCGTGCTTCACTGCAGCACAGTGGTGACACGCGGGCAGCATGTCACCTGCTCCTCGCAGCGTCGGCGCGTCATGATGCGACCATTCGCCCATTCTTTCTGGTAAAATAAAGAATATGATAATGGCCAGTGTGACGGAATCCGCAATGTGTTCTGACTGTAAAACATGATCATTGACGTTTTCGAACTGAGTTTTCGAAGTAGGCGTTACAGGCAAGAACTCTGCCAGCAGTGCAAGTGCGCAAATTGCTGGAGCAACCGCCAATCGGAGGTTCGCATACATCGCGAATTCCGTCAGACCACCCTTTATTACCTTTTCTTTTCCCAAAAAGAATGGGTAAATCATGACACGCTGACGTTGCGAGAAGCATGCGACATGCTGCCCGCGTGTCACCGCAGTGTTGCAGTGAAGCACGTCTTCTTTTCCGCAGGCGCACGTTTTAGCTGACCCCGAGACCGTGTTTTCTTCTTTTTCTTTATTTTTTTGCGCTAGCAGCAGCGAGGCTGGGTTGCTTCAACTGTCACTCATTATTATCGCCACACTCCATTGCCCTGTGGCTCCTAAGGGCTGTCGCTTCCGCGGATTTGCGGCGAAATCGGGATCGGGAATTGGCACATGGCACCCAAAGTTTTCGAATTAACCGGGCTGGCGCTGACCGCCGCTTCAAATTATCCACTCAGATTTACATTGCAAAAGACGGGACCACAGAAACCCTTCGAATTAAGCGGGATTTCGAAATAACCGAGTTCGAATTAATGAGGTTTTACTGTATTTCTAGCCTCAGATTTGACTGTATTTATGCAAAAACAAAGCATGAATGACTTCGGAATAAACACATACTTAATTACAATTTAATTAGGACCAATTACTGTAACACACATAAATCAATGTATTATGACATTACTTTTTGTTAAAGGGACTGTCTACCGCTCGGAAAAATTTTTTTGATTGTGGTGAAATTGAGAAGATCATTCGTCACATCGGCGGCAATGAGCGCGCTTTCATCCCATAAAAAAAGAATTATAATTTTAATCTGATGTTGAAAACCGTGAAAGAATGACCGCTAGCGTCACCCAACAGCAAAGTGGTCGCAATTCCCGCAATCGATAGGTGTGACAGACTATCCACGCAGGTGGACTTATTTTGCTTAAAAACAAACATCTAGAACTTGAGAGTGTATTTTCCGCTCTTGAAACGGCTTTCGATTGCGTCAAAAAGTAATTTTTGCTGTATTTTTTATCTCACGCGCCCAAAAAGACGCCTGGCGGCGCTGCCGACGCCGCCGCTTTCGAGTTCGTCTGCTTCAACACCCCGCGCTGGTTGTACCGTTACGCTGCACTGTCGTTAGGATGTCTCTCGCGTGCTGCGCTGTGAAGGCATGCATTTATAATCGCTACATCAGTACAGGAGTTTTGTTAGATCGTTTGCCTGCAAGACCGTTACAGAAACGTCTGTGGGAACATTGCGGCAGCAGTGCTAAAACAAACGCATAGACTGCAATCATAGCAAAACGAGTGTTCTGTAATCGTATAATAAGGCTTCATTTAACCGATGGTGCGCTTAAAACAACTGTTACATTCATTGCATTAGTGTTCAGAGAAAAAAAATGAAATCCTACAGAAATGACATGTGCTTTCGGTTTTAAGTTTTACCGGCACTACAATCGTCATCGCGTCCACCAACCAGTGTTGTGGGGCGTATTCACACCAATGGAAGAAGACCGAACGCAGATCGAAAAATTCTGTTTTAAAATTTTCTGCTCACTTTCCAGAGAAACCGCTGCAAGGCTTGACACTTCAGACGGTATGCTTTCGAATGCGGTACAAAACAGAAAAGCGATGAAGGACGGTAGACTGTCCCTTTAGAATAGAATATCGAGTGTCTTGAAGTAATGCTGTGTCAATTTGACGCACATACAGGCAGTTCTTCATAAGTGGCATCTGAAAGGGTTAACGTCTTAATGAGATGCCACCGTACACAAAGAGTAAGACCCACCCAGTATTCCCATGAGGACCGCAGGCTCTTTGGACCGTATTTCGGGCAGCACGGGAAGGATTTCATCCAGCACCAACCACTTGTCCAGGTGCTCGAGCAGCTTTCCCAGACACACCAGACAGTTGACGCGTACCTAAAGAAAAGACAGCGTGACTGTTTGACAGTGTTTTCTGTTTTGCAAGAAATTTAGCTTGCCAGGCTAGACCAAACTGTGAAGGCATGGACTCATAAAACAGGAGGCACGAAATATGCCGGTCTCTTGAGTTTACCATGGCAGCTTATAACGTGGTTGCACCATGCCTTAAAGCATTTATTACATGCAAGTGTAATTAATGGGACACTAAAACGAAATCAGTTTAGAGTAATACAGTAGAACCCCGCTGTTACGTTCCTCACTGCTGCGTTTTCCCGGCTGTTACGTCGTTTTCCGCCGGTCCCGGCATAGCTCCCATAGGATACAATGTATTGGGAACCCCGCTGTTACGTCGTAACTGTCGGACCGTTCCCGTATGATACGTCGCGATGTGCGCTCGGAGCCGACCGAGTGACTACCAAAGAGAGCGGCCATGGTGCATTTTCACGCAGCTTGGCCTCGTTTGACCGTAATATTAGCCGCATGAGAGGCGAAGCAACAGAATCTTTCAATTGATGCAAACAAAAGCATGGCGTTCGAGATTCAAATTGCAAAGATGGCGTCTATGACGTAACTGCTCGCGAAAGCAAGGCCTTCGAGATTGGCATTTACTATTAACAAAAGCATAGCCTTTGAGATTTGTATTGCACAAACATGGCGTGTATGACGTAATTGCTTGCGAAAGCAAGGCCTTGAGATTGGCAT
>NC_051177.1:112464064-112546605 GCF_013339695.2 Rhipicephalus sanguineus
AGGTTGAATTTCAGTTTAACGAAGTTTTGATATAACGAAGTGAGTTGCCACTTTTACCAACTTTGCTATATTGAGGTTTAACTGTTCTATGTACTATTCAAATGGGATTAAGTCGTTTTTATTTTCGTGCATTTTAGAGAGTGACATCACCGAGCGATATGGTCTCTACCCATCTTGACATAAAACAAAGTTCTGTTTCACTCAGGGATTTTCAGCAAAAACACTCAGGGAAAAAACTGGAAAACTCAGGGAATTCAGAAATGTTAACTCGGTAGACACCCTGAAAATGTGTTCTGTCACCACCTTATGATGGTGATGGCACTGTCTCTGACGGTAAGCTGCTGCCAACGCTGAGAACACGGTTTTGGTTTTGCATTCGATTGTGATCCACAGGCAATTTTCAGACCAATTTTTGTTTGAAAGAAAGGTAGGCATTCTTGTAAATATGGTAGCTTCGAATGTTTTTCGCAGTGTTGAAATCATCAGTAGAATTCCAGGCCGCACAATATGGCTGTCTCTGAGTGCAGTGAAATGTAACCTCTCCAGGAGAAAGACTCCGAGGAGCTCAGCACCAGTTCCATCTTCGGCGGGGCCAAGGCAAGCCAAGAGGCTGACAACGTGCTCATTCTCCAGGACCGGAGGCTCACGTCCCCACAGGGACGCAAGCATTTGCAGGTGAGTGTCTTTCTTTTATGCGTGTACCGTATTTACACGATTGTAGGTCGAACCATTTTATCTGAATTTGAAATCGAAAGTTGGTGGGTCGACTTACAATCGAAACAGAAAGTAGTACCGACACTTACGGTGGCACAAATGAGAAATCAGGGACGCTGTGGCATGACTCCAATATTACATTTGCGTTCCGGCCCTACGTGCAGCGTATACCGTATTTTCTCGCGTATAACCCGCACTCTCAGCAACGATTCAGCAATCTCAGCAACGAATTAAAAGAAAGAAAGTGATCCCGCATATTGACGTGAAGTTAGCTTCTATGCATAGTTGTGAAATACTGCTGGGAAGCCATCTTTCCACACCGGAATTCGCGTTCTTTCTCTTGATTTTACAAAACACGTCACGGGGCTAGGTCGTGATCTATTCCTCACGGTCACATATTTTGAAAGTGGCCTTTAGAAAGCCGTTCATTGTGCATAAGGAGATGCACATATGGCCTACTGACATATTTATGTCTGACGTACTCGGCGATTGAACGAATCAAAAAGCTTTTTGAATCAAAGGTAAACGTTCGGCAGATATCTGCCTGGTTGGGGTAACAGAAACTTTAGGAAAAGAGAAAACTCCAACCAAGATTTTTTTTTTAAATACCCAAAGATTCAAAGCCTAACCGGCTTCTCCTTCAGGGATGAGAAGGTCTGAGGCCTTAACACACACATGCTTAAAGTCTGTGTGTTAAGTGAACGTCTGTTATGTTGAGCTGTCTTACTCGTGTTTTGGTACTTTTATTGATGGTAGCACGATCCCGAACGCTCACTCTGTTGAGCTAAAAAAAATTTTTTTTTAATCTCGAGTTATGAAATTCTTCTCGATTCTTTACCAACAGTTAGTCACTGAATTTCATGCCAACTAGGAAAGCAGCAACATGCAGGTTGTCTTCTTTGTTTAGTTATTTGTGTCTGCACACCCCCGTAATATTTGTCTCCTTGTATGTTGCACTTGTATGTCATCTAAGCCCATCTTTCAGGTGACCAAAAACAGATTCGACGGAGACATCGGGTCAGTGCCACTTGAATTCAACAAGGAGAACCTCACCTTTTCCGAGAGCACGTCGCCATTCAAGAAGCCTGTGGAACGAAAACCAAAAAGTGCCTCTTTCCGCACCGGTCTTCCACCACCCAGATGAATTTTTCTTGCGACATAGTCAGGGACGTTACAACCGAGTGCTACCGTTGGGCTCCGGAGTTCACGTTTTGTACTTCACCAGTTTTTTTATGGTGTTACCTAGGGGGAAAACTGGCTTCGGATTGCTCATTCCCTTGTAATACAGTGCATCAAGAGCTCTTAGTTTACAGTCACACAATTTTTCTTATTGAATCGAGGGGACGTGTTTGGGTATGGTGCAGTTTAAACGAAACGCAAAAATGTGCCGGCAAAGCACTTGTTGAAGGAAAGACGCAAAACGTCTGCACTTACCGTGTGAGTTTTTTTTTTTTGTTGTTTCTTGTAAGCGGCTGTATTTAGGTTTATTAAAGGACTCTTCACCAGGTTTGAGCATTGCAAAGAAACAAATGCACCATGTAGATTGTTCAGCGGCAATCGACTCTGCGAAGTATAAAACTGCTGCATGGCACAACAACAGTCGAAATTTCAAATGGAAGGCCATCCACCTTTGCTTTCAAGGCAGCCAAGCTTCAAGAGAGTGAAGTCACACACACACGTTGCTTATGCAACAGGCACTCCTTGGAACATCACTGACCATGGCTTAATGTGAAGAGTACAATACTGCAAGTGATGTGCCTCGAAGCAATATAAAAGAGAACAAAGAGGTAATGTCGCAACACGTGACACGTACAGAATGAAGGGAACGTTCAACCTTTGCGGACACTAGCCAAGAGAAAGGGGAGGAGCCTGTCTCTGCCGACAGTAGCTCTCCCCTGGTGGAATGATAACGGGGCAATTCAGTCACAGTTCAATCACACCCAATAGTACCTCAAACAATGAACCGATGTGCAGAACGATTTGCTAAAACTCTGCATAGATGGCACCTTAAATCTTCCAGCACATTTCCAGAAGATTGTCAAGCAAATACTTAGACAACAGCTGGAGACCAAGCGAAAAAGAATCATCGGTTAAGAAAACGGTTAAAGAAACGAAGAAGGGCCTTTGGAAAATAGCGATGCTCACGAAATCAGCAATGAAAACGTGCAGAAGTTTCGAGCAGGAAATTCCCAAAGAAAAGATCTACAATAACTCTAGAGGTAGCTCCGTTGTTTGAAGCCAGGATAGGAGTATGGCGGACCAAGTATGAAGGGATAGCACACTTTGCAGTGCTGGTGGAGAGGAGGAGGGAACGACTGAACACCTGATACTTGTCTGTAAAGGGCTTCACCTTACAGTCCAAGGCAATGGGGCTGTATTTTTCGAAGCATTGGGGTTTAAGGACAGTGAAGGCAAAATATACTTTAGGCACGTAGAAATAACCAAGAGGACGTTATCTGATTGGTGGCTACAGTCAAGGCAGGAGTGAAATTTAGTTTTTGACTTCATAGAGTTTTATCAGTAACAGCTAGGTGTCATGAGCTGCCGCTCGATCAGAAGGGTGCAGCACCATCCATACATCGTGCAATCGAAATTTGTCGTGGAGCCTGGTGACGTGTCCTTTAAGGGATTTGGTTTAGGTGAATTAAGGGGGGACGCGGCTTTCGTATCGCGCAAAACGGCAAAAAAAATCGATTTTTTGAAAATCACATTTTCAGTTTCTGTAGCCCTTTTTCTATCTGATTCCAAAATATCTTCACCGAAAACCACCTAGAAGTGCTTTAAAAAATTAGTTGCGCGGGCTGAGGTGTCGGAAATTATTGTGGAGATCGCAAAAAAACAGTGCTTTTCAAAAAATTCTTGCTCCGCAACGGTACAACCGGGCGCCGCCATTTTGAGCTCGCCGTAAAGAGCATTTCTTCGTTTTCAAATTCCCCGCCTCAGCTGGCTCCTCGCTTTAAAAACAAGCGCACAAAAAGCATATCTCTGAAGGTCGTTTCGAGGCCTCCGATTGGCCGCGTCCGCCATGTTGCTCCAGCACGCCTCGTCATTGGTCCGATGCTCGCTCCGAGAGGACAGCCGTCTGCTGCTTACGCGTCGCGATGTTACCTGATGTTACGACTGTCGAAAATCGCGCTACTAGTGACGCGTTCACTCGTTCTGTATGCACGGGTCGCCGATAATTTAGAATATGATTACCCTGTAGTTTGACAGCTGCAAGCGGAAGCGCAGTCATCAGTGTACGATAGACGATAGCGTGCCGCGCTCGTCGCGAACATCGCAGATGCGCGTCTCGGGTAGTTCAGCTTGTCAGCACTTCGTACTCCGTGACGAATAACTTCGCGGGACTACTCTTTGTACTCGCGATCGAACATGACTTGCTTTGAAACATCGGGCACAGCGGCCACGCACACCGCGACCGAGCTTACTGCTCGGAGTCGTGGCTAGGCCTAACTCCGCTCACGGCGCTGGTTTACGAGACGAATCCGAACTTTGCGGGCAAGGACATCGCGCTAGCGGACAAGCCGCACTGTGCTTCGCACAAGCAACAAATCGCATCGTCCGCTGGCTCCTCGAAAGTGCGGATGGGCATTTTACGAATCGGCAGCGGACCTCCCGGCCAAGCTCGTCGCGCATTGACCGCTCGGAACAGCGGCTAGCAATTTCGCGCGTCGGCGCCGCAAAATGCGAGACCAAGCACGTTATGCGCGCCGATTTTTCGTCGCCGCGGCTGAGCACTGCGTATTGTCGCCGAATGCCGCCAGCCAGCATATCGTGCGCCGACTTCCCGGACCCCGCGGCCGAGTACATCGGCTTGAAAGAAAGCGCTGGTGACGCAATTTAGGCACGCTTGGATTCGTGCTTGGTATCGCCGCTAGCTCTGATGAATCTTCTAAAATAACGAATGCCTCGCAAATTACCGTTTCCGCGACCGAGTGGATGATGAAACGCATCACAGGCGAGGTTTGCAAATGAGCGTGGCGTGTGTGAAGCAGGGAGTTGAATTTATATCTGATCAACTCGCGTTATTGAATAAACTGCTCAGATATTTGATCCCAGAAATGTTTGCAATAACTGTGCCAATTTTCATCAAAACCTACCAAGGAATAAGAAATTTGGCACTGAATGCCACGTCCCCCACCTTAATTTTATTTAGAAGGCCACTGGAAAGAATGATTTCCGGTACGCATCCATTGTTTGTAATGGAGACAGTGATACTTTCCTCACTCTTTCTGAAGAAAGAACGTACAGATTTATTCGACTGGCTAAAGAAGACTGTATAAATCATGTCAAAGAGAGGATGGGTACAGCTCTCCAACACGTGTCAAGAAGCAAGAAGGATCGACTAGGAGGATGGGGCAGCCTGACTCAAGACCTGATTAAAAGACTGACTGGTTGTTATGGCATGGCTATCCGTGACAACATTGGCCTGACGCAGGACTTGATCAAAAGGCTCACCAGCTATTATGGCCTAGCACTGTGAAGCAACACGGACATCAAAGACATGAAGAAAGCAGTGATGGCCACCTTTCATAATGTTTCATCGACAGATGCAGAACCTCATCACGAGCTCTGCCCTTCCGGTGCCCGCAGCTGGTGCAGGCACCGTGCAGCAGAGGCAGAGGGGAAGCCACAACCTCCACACACGTATAACCTGCCCAACAAAGTTGTTGAAGCATTGCGGCCAGTGTACCAACGCCTGTCTGACCCTCAACTGCAGGCTCGTTGCAGTGGCAACAAGACACAAAATGCCGCTGAAAGCCTTCACTCGGTGATTTGGTCACTAATTTCTAAGCAGCAGCATGCCTCCCACTTCACTGTGGAAGTAGCAGTCCATGAGGCAGTTGCGAGGTACAATGCAGGCAACTTTCAAGCTTACGCCAAGATTTGTGCTGCAATGGGTATGCAACCTGGGGCCCTTACCCTCCACAGGGCTGCTAAAAAGACGCTCAGCGAGCAAGGAAGTCATCGCACATGCATGAAGTGAAAGGGCAGAGACGCAAAAGGTTGCCTCTACACAAGGACACCAAGGACTACAGTGCTGGTGCGTTCTAACAAATGCAAACAACTTCGAAAACTTTGATAGGCTTTTTCTCACAAGTGTGTTTTGGACATTGTGCATTGCTCGTGGAAAGAGTAGCACGGGAATGGCTGGACCGATTTTGATTCTGTTTCTTTTTCCTGAATCCCTGAACACTGCTTGTGGGTATGACATTCTTCAATTTCTTGTTTATGGCCCAGTTTTTTTTCTAGATCATGATTTGTCCGTGACACTGTTTCTGACAATGTGTGTCAGCAGCCATGATGATCTCTAAAAAAAAGAAGAGAATTTACTAAACAATTCTGAGTGTCATACCTTGTAGTCTTCTTTTGAGTAAAGATCAACACCATTTGCAGCTTCCTGGCATGTTTTGTTACAGCGCTAGGCTTTCCACGAGCAGACCATATAATTGGACCATGTAGCATGATGTAACTTGAGAACTACTCAAGGTATCATGATGAAACTGCATATTTCCCTATACGAGACACTTATTAGTATGCATGCCAAATTTCATTGCTCTAGGTCAACAAACAAAAAAGTTTTTTTTCAATGCCACCTCCCCCCTTAAGGCTTTATTGGTGTAGCTACAATGCTCTAGGCTGAGCCACGTTTGAGACGAAGCCGTGCACTTCCACAACACCCGTTCGGAAGTCTACATAGACGGTGATACAAGACTTCCCTTTAGGTAACATTGTGAGAGACACCTTATGTATTTTATCACACACCTGCAGCGAAGTACTAGTAGTCATTTTATAACACGCAAGATTATGTTGCACAGGTCAATGTTGCTGCACAAAGATCTAACTTATAAACAAGAAAATGGACTGATCTAGTTTGTAGATAAGAATGTCAATGATTGTGTTTCAGCAGTTGTTGTGCTTCGGCTTAGCGAAGCCAGCACTAATAAATTTTCTTATACAATGAAGAAACAAAAGCCATTGTTGTGTCATATTTTTCTCTTTAATTTACACATCTAAAATTAAAGTACAGTAAATTCTGCCAGATAAAATGCAGGATCAAGCCTGGAATTCATTTTAGAACTGCATGTGAATCACGTGAGCTGCATTGTCAGTGCCTGTCGTGCTCGCCCACAAGTTTTGACCGACACCAAAATGCATTTTTTTGCTTACGCTCACGGAATGCGTGACGGAATGGTTCCCACTGTGCATCCTGCTATGCTGATCAGTGCACAGACACACGCACCCAAGTGTCACAAGGTGATAGTATACTTGAAACCGCAGTGAGGTGGCATGGCAATAAGCAGCACGTGAGCAGGTGGTCTTCAAATAGCTTCAAACAAGCGTTGCTTCAAGACCACTGCACCCATTTACACCGGTTTACTGGCACGAACATTTGGTCTGGGCTGCAATCCTTAGAGGACCACCTGCTGTTGCGAGCAATGTATCGTGCACCGACCTGCTGTGTACCAGCGACGTCCACAGCGTCCACAATGTGCCGACAGTTCTTCACTGCAGCGACTCAGCTGAGAAGGTCGTCCATTTCACTTTTGGACAAGGGCTTGACGGGCGTGGCGAAGGAGGGCGTCGAATTCTGCACCGGTGGTTGCGCACTGACAAAGTTCCCGAAGTTGCTCGTGGGGGGTGGCACCATTTGGCTGAGCGTGGGTCGTGGTGCACCCATCGAAGGCCCCGAGCCCAGACGAGGAAGCAAGCTGTCGAAGGCAGACGTGTTTATTTGTTGTTGTTGCTGCTGCTGCTGTCTATTCAATGGCTGCGGTGGCATTGCGAAGCGCGCCGGCATTGCCATCGACGGCGCGGCTGTCTGTTGGGCGCCCTGGAACCCCCACTGAGGCACTGCCGGAGACGTTCCGGCTGAGGAAAAGTCGCCGGCAGGCGAGGATCCGTAGCCGGGAGACGATCCATAGCCGGGCGAACCGCCGAATGGATTGGAACCCGTCGGGCTCTTGATGTTGAGAGAGGCCAGGTTGGAGTTGATCAGCGTGGACGTCAAGTCCTTTGGTTTGTGTGCCGGTTGTGTGGGAGCGGGCTTGGCGGGAATCAGTGACGGCTGTGTCTGTATGCGCTGCTGGAATTCTTGCTCCCTGGCCAGCCTCTGCTTCTCCTCCATGGAGAGGGACTGTTGCTGAAATATTTAAAAAGATAAGAACATAAGCACATGTGAACAGGGTTGCAGAAGAATGTGCAATATGCTAAAAATAAGCCCTTGCACTTAACAAGCTGGTCAATCACAGGTCAAGAGTTGAGCAGCAAATGCACCTCAGAATGAACTAGCACACACCCACCACCACATTTTTGTCCCTCATAATGTGTGCATCCATTATGTGGCGGCCAATCATCACTACCTAGAGCCTTTGTGTTTCCTGATAACTTCACTGCTTGCATTGCACTAGGCTGCCTGCCCTTTTCAAGTGCTTCAACTTTCGTACGAGGCAACACTCCCGAAATTTCTATAAAGTCTATGAATTTGGGCTCTTTCTATGACTGCTGTTGCTGCATCAAGTTTCACAGAAAATAAATTGTGAAAAAGATTTACAGGTATTAAATGAGGGGGCAGTTCCAGACTGCAAACACCACATAGAAAAATTAAATTGTGGCAGCTGCACAATTATCTCGCGGCAAGGCAGGACAAAGCACCTGAGGAATGTGTGCTTTGAACAAAACAGACATACCTAAAAACTAAGCTGTGGAGGAGTTTTACATTCCCAAAAACCATAATCTAATCATTATGGACAAATATGACACACAGTGGGTCTACTCACTACACGTGGGTTGCCCCTCAATATCTGCTTGTGAGAGTCCTTTGCAGGAGTTTAGTACATTTACATATGACGCAAAGTTCTTGTGAGCCTAGAGTGCCACATCACATTGAGTCATGTACACCCAAGTAAATTATACAGGGGAGAATGTGTCAAAAAATCAATAAACAATTTACAAGTCAAGCTGTACAACTGTAGAATGATGAAGGCACGAACTCTTCACAATCCATAAACACTTAAAGTAATAGTTCTGTGTTGCTTGTGCCGAATTACCATCATGGCTTGGAACTAGCATACACAGGGTGCACCAGCTAACTCCAGCAAGAGTTTAAAAATATGCCAAGGCACTTTATGGCGATACGACCAGATGCATGTCGAGTCTATTGCATGGAATAAGGCGCATTATTTTTGTGTTCTGTTTTAACTGCTTAGTTAGGCAAGATTAACTAACTTCTAAAGCAACAAAGCTGGAAAAAAATTACAAATTAAAAAGTTGTTGATCGTTTTGCAAAACATCCGATTCAAGTTTCTAAGTTTCTGCCTACTAAGTATTCGTGTTTTTCTGCTTGCTACGAGTGCCTGCAAAATACAAAAAAATAGCACGTGACATGTCCGCTTGCGCACCGTAATTGCAGCGCCCTCTAATGTTCCACATAACAATATGCTTCCCTTGTGGTGGTTCATGATACCGATAAGCAGACGCAGCAATTATCGCTTGCGCTGCTGCAAGCAAAGGTTTGTCACTGCGCTGCCACCACCATCGTCGCTGCCCTGTTGCCTTTTAAGAGGCAGCACACATGGCTGAATGCTATGGTCGTTTGCAAGCAGAACATTATTAGGGGTCACTGCAGTTATGGCATGCAAGCGGGCTTGTCACGCAGTATTTTTTTGTACTGCAGGAAGCAGAACAACACTAATAGGGACATGGCAATGGGAATGGTAGATTTGTTCATAACGTTCAGTTTTTCAATTTATTTTTATTTGCAATCCTCAAAGCATTTTTTACATCATGGTGAAATATTAGAACAAAATAAGCAGTAGAAGCTGAGAAAAAAAACGCATTTTACTAGTGTGCTGTCGTCAAAAACTATGACAAAACCGGGCTTCAGGAAATGAAAATCTAGTAGCTTCACCTTGGCACAGTGCCGCCATCTTGGCATCATTGTAAAGAGGAGAGATCAGAGTTCAAGATATCCCTAAACCTGCCTTTCTGCAAGGAAAAATAAAACAAACTTCCTTCGGAGTTCAGTTTTCTTAGCTTTGAGCTCCATTCTGTTTGAGCTCTGTTTTCTCAGCTTCCTTTTGTGCCGTTGCTGTCAGTCATCCCTGTGCCATTTCATAACAAATAAACATATAACCATCCTGTTTTTTGCTCTTAGATCCTGAAACATTGGTGAGTGCCGTAAAGCTGCTCATATTTGTTTGCACATCATGCAGATTTTTATAATTGGCTTTTTGTAAAAGTTGTTAGTAAGACAACATATACAGGTGATTTAAAAAATTTTTTGAGTGCATATTAGAAAATAAACCAATAGCTTTACGGCACAGAATGGATTTCTGTGAATTTTCTTATGCAAAAATGGTGACGAACTTATGTCTAATTCATTAATTTTTGGGATGACAATGAGAGCTTATCAAATGTTGTAACTCAAAAACTGCAACAGCTAGCTCTAGACCGATTTCAGTTATGATATCAGCATGCCAAATTTTATCTCAATATCCCCATAAATAAAAATAGTTTTCATTGCCAAGATAGAAACTGTCTAATTGGGCACTGTGCAAACCGATCCACAACTTTCGCAATGGAATTTGTTACCCAGCTTCATTGCTTTAGATGTCAGTTAATTAAGCTTGCACATTAAGCAGAACACAAAAAAATAGGGAGACATGCTACATGCAATAGATCTGCAACATGCATTTGTTTGCGTCGGCATATTTTCAAACTCTGGCTAGAGTTAGCTGGGGCACCCTGCATGCATTTCCAGGGCTATATATACATAGTATATAAATACAAGATAAGTATTGCAGAACAATGTAGGCAGATCATCTACATTGTGCTGTCAATCCATGTCTGAGGAGAATGCCGCCATGCAACTAACAAGCGTTTCCTTTCTGTGGTCGCTGTGTAACTTAGTAGGTTTCTTAAAGGGACACGCACTAAAGGCAAATAAGAATTTATGTCAGAGTAAAAGCTCAATGTATGACAACGTCTAAAACGACAGTTATCAACAGCAGTGCCCTACTTACCGAGAAATTAAGCTAAATGTATCACACGATGAGCGCCACGAGCGGCACATTTTGGAAATGATCCCAATGATGCGAGAGAGTCTGAATAATACAATTAATCGCTAGTAATAAAACTAGCTGCAATAAAAAAAGAACCTTCCGTGCATCAAGAGACGTAATAAAATGCTGCTTGTTCGTTTCTGTTTGATTCATGGAAAAATGAACCACTTTGGCGTTGCCATGGGAAACGGCGTGCGTGGTTCAAAGGTTCCGTTTTCGCCGAACTGCGCTTCACCCGGCGCCCTGCTTCGCTCTCGCGGTCGCGTCTCAGCGGTAGTTTCGGTATCGTGCACTGCCGTGTGTTTTGCACGCTCGGGAAAGTCGCTTTGACAGAAAGTTCGACAAAATACTGCATGCATGTGATGTTGCCGGATGCCCGAATGGTGCACGCCGCCGCGCAGTAAAGGCGGGCAACGTTGGGCACGGCAACAGTGACGTGCGGAATACCGCTTTCAGGCGTTTGATTTGAAGTGCGCTAAAGCGATGCGGACCACTAAAACGTGATTTTATTTCAAAATAAGCACTTCCTTGGCATAAAAGCAGCACTACGAGGTTTCTGGACCGCTATTTCAACAATCAACGTCAACTTAATATTTGCCTTTGGTGTCCCTTTAACTGCATTTCCTTGCACAAGTCTATGAACCTGGATGAGATTCATGGGGTAACATCTTCTGAAGGAACCCTTCACGGATGTTGCACCCGTCTAGCCCTTCTACGGTTAACATAAATTATCGGCAGCACTCACCTTAAGTTTCTGCGTTGGTGACTTAGTAGCGTTGGCGTTTGGCGACGGTGCTGAGAAATTGGAAATTCCAAGGTCATCGTACACGTTACTTGTCTGGAGAAAAAAAAATAAAAAGACCCAAAAAACGATATTTGGCAACTGCCAATCGTGCTCCATCATCTTGCCACAGCTGTCACAACCTTCTCCTTATATCCATGTAATATATACAGTATAGTATAAGTGTATACATAGTATATACACTTTTTTTTTTACATACCGTAGAGTTTGCTTTGTTTGACAGTGTGAGACCAGGAACAATTTCGTTGGGATTAGTCATCTCCATTGCAGCACTGTCAAAAAGAAAAAGAAAAAAAGAGGGGGGGGGGGGTAAAAATCAAGCTTGCCAAATACCCCCTGACACACATGCAAACTGAAGTCCTTTAAAGCAGATCTCTAAAGCAAAGAAATAGTGTCAATATTCTGTATCAGTTTTGCCATCAAAAATGTCTTTTGTGATTCATGATGCATCTGAATGTAAGTGTATTATTGTAGTCGTATCGCAAGCATATAAAACTTGGAAAACGGTGCCAGGACAGGACACAGGATAGGGGACAGGGTGCTGTCTCTCTCGTCACCTCTATTCTGTGTCCCGTCCTAGCACTGTTTTCAAGTTTCATTATGTACCAAAAACACGCATCAATACACTTTTCGAGTTCTTGGTCACCATAAACAGCCGTGCGGCTCGAATGTGCATGCTGTATTGAACAAAATTATCAAAAGGAACTGCAGGTAACAATGCTGTTAACACAGTATAATTAGCAACAAATTCATTTGCGAGAATATCTTGCTGACTTAACTGCACGTAAAATGCTGCAATCAGATGTAAAATAAGCAGCGCATGTCTGTTTTCTCTAATCTTGTGCCACGTCTTTTCACA
Source organism: Rhipicephalus sanguineus (assembly GCF_013339695.2). Classification (NCBI taxonomy): domain Eukaryota; kingdom Metazoa; phylum Arthropoda; class Arachnida; order Ixodida; family Ixodidae; genus Rhipicephalus; species Rhipicephalus sanguineus. Next base: position 112,476,504 of record NC_051177.1, read on the forward strand.
AAGTCATGTGCAAAGTCACACGCAATTTAATGCAAATCGCTCGCGGTTATTTTAGGTTGAAACAAACCTCTGCTCCTGCTTGATGGAGTTCAGCTGCTCCAACTTAGCCCTGTGCTCCATCTCGACGGCAGCAATCATCTCCTTGACTACGCCCATGATGGCTTGAAACTGGTTGAGCGTCAGCCCGTTCTCGATGGTCAGAGGCATGAGGAACGGGATCACCTTGCAGGCCATCACGTCCTTGGTGAGACCCAGCTTCTTGTGGCTCATGGCCAGCTTGTAGATGCCTAAAAAGCGGGTGACGCCTCTCGTGTTTCTAAATCTGGGGCAGTCTGTGGGCCGCTCATCTTGTACTCATGTAGAACAAACGTCGCAGTGCGCAGTAGTGCAAACAAATACAAGGGCACCAATTCGCACCTTCCGTATAGTAAGCCAGATAGAAACCTCTAACATGTTGCATAAGTGAGGATATTCGGCTTGCCGTGCCAGTATATCAAGACAGCAGTGTTATTCTACTCCTGGCACAAAAACAAGCCTATGGCGTTCATTGCGACGTCTCGCAAACGGTGTGTCTTGGAGCAAATTTGATCTTGCAGTTTTTTTTTCACTTTGCAAGCAACACATAGAAGCTCGTATATCTCAACTGAAATAACGACTAACAGCCCTGGGGACTTTAACCGTGTCTACAACTGCATTAGAAACTCGCATTTGCTGTAGTTCCTGTGTACAGCAGTGAAACTGCAGTTAAATATGTAAGTTGCAATCCATGTTTCGCCGGCCCTAAAATCTGAGAGCTTGTACGACACACAATGTTGCACACGTAAACATCTTTCTTGGTAAATTTATTTTAAGTGAAACATATTTTCCAGGGTCCCTTCAGATACCATTTAACCCTTTGAGACGATTTGTAAACAATTGTGTGCACAGCTTGTTTTTGCGAAGAAAGGGCAAGATACAGTGACTTTTTGATGAACTGAACTGCCTGTGTCATAAATATGTTTTCATATAACTTCATTTTGCAGTGTGCTGTTGAATATAATCACTTTGCTGAAGTCACTACCATGTTTGACGAGTCGTTGGACGTGCTGCTTCCCGTGTGCCGCGACAAAAGTATCACTTTTCTGTGCTCAAAATGAACACACCCGGAAACGAATTTGTACAATATTTCTAGCCTCAGATTTTATTGTATTTATGCAAAAACAAAGCATGAATGGCTTCGGAATAAACATACACTTAAATACAATTTAATTAGGACCAATTAATGTAACACACATAAATCAATGCATTATGACATTATTTTCGTTAAAATTAGGGGTGTGCGAATATTCGAAATTTCGAATATTTCTCTAATAGTGTTTCCTATTCGATTCGCACTGGAATTTTATTATTCGAACTATTCGAACTTCCCAAAAACAGAGTCAACGTCCGATTAAGAGTGACCCCTTCAGATTTTTTAACATGCTTCACCTCATAACACTCTCGTATTGTGGCAAAGCTGCCTTTCAAGCTCCGTTACAGTCGAACTTTGCCAAGAGACAGTCAACGTCCAATTGGAAGTAGTCCATAGATTTTCAATATGCTTCACCTCAACACACCCCGGTAGTGCGGCAAAGCTGCCTTTAAAGCTCTGCTACGGTCACAAATGTATTAACTCAAGAAAACGCTGGTTCCAACATGGAGATGAAAGATGTGGCAGAGGTGGGGGCTCAATTAATCCCGTTTTGGGCCTGAAGTTTGGGCAGGAAGTTCGCAAAATGGGAAGCCGAAGCTTTTTAGCATCCGGAATTTCAGATGTTCTTATATATCGACGTCTACGAGGCATACTTGGAACTCCGGACTTGAAGGGAGCACACCCTTGTCTGCCACATCAATTGGGCTTCCACAGAAGTTGAAAGAGGAGGAGAGGCTGAGGAAATGGCATCTTTGCCTATCATCTGTAAAGTGTTGTCGGCAACACTTTGGTTGCACCAAATCATGTACATAAATAGAATTCGGCATCTACGTTGCCTCACTCTAGATAAGACAACTATGAAACACCACCCCGGCAGTGCTTCATCAACCTAGCGAAAAGAGACACTTTCATGTTGCTATCTCATAAGAATATGCTTAGGAATCCTCTCTAACTGCAATTTCGCTTCGAAGTATTCGAAAAATATTCGAGAAATATTCGATTTGGTTCGCACTCACACTTCAATATTCGAATTCGCTTCGCACCCAAAATTTTGCTATTCGCACAGCTCTAGTTAAAATAGAATATCAAGTGCCTTGACGTAATGCTGTGTCAATTTGACACACATACAGAGAGTTCTTTATAGGTGGCGTCTGAAAGGGTTGATGAGATGCCACTGTACACAAAGAGAAAGACCCACCCAGTATTCCCATGAGGACAGCAGGCTCTTTGGACCGTATTTCGGGCAGCACGGGAAGGATTTCGTCCAGCACCAACCACTTGTCCAGGTGCTCGAGCAGCTTTCCCAGACACACCAGACAGTTGACACGCACCTAAAGAGAAGACAGCGTGACTGTTTGACAGTGTTTTCTGTTTTGCAAGAAATTTAACTTGCCAGGCTAGACCAACTTCTGAAGGCATGGACTCATAAAACAGAAGGCACGAAATATGCCCGTCTCTTGTGTTTGTCATGGCAGCTTATACATAACACGGTTGCACCATGCCTTAAAGCATTTATATTACATGAATGTGTAATTAATGGGTCACTAAAACGAAATACGAAATCAGTTTAGAGTAATATTGTTCTTTGAGAACTCTACTACAGTCGCCGACCGATAGATCGGACACCGATAATTCGGACATGCTCGGTAATTCGGACAGTCGCGCAGCACCGCCGATGATACCATAGAAGTAATGCGTAAAGACGACCGATATTTCGGACAGCTGCGAGATCTACATTCGATAATCCGGACCCTGTCCGAGACTGTCGCGCACGCCGAATCGCCAGCCATTATCTCCTACGGCACCCGTACCATACAAAGTATGGCCTCTAAGATCAAAACGAAAGCTAATTGGTGATCTAAGAGGCTTTATTTCGATCACTACTTTATGCCTCAGAGATTTGTGATTGGAAATGTCGATCTTGGAGGCACTGGTCAACTGTGGCAAATCGTATCGACATCGCGAACATCCTACATTCCGGTTCCTGTATCCCCGCGCAGCTGCGCTGCTATCGCCACCATTCTGTCGAATGCGTCTGTGGTAAAGCGTTCCGCGTGCGCGTTCATTTTTATCTTGAGATTTGCTTTATTTTACGCTCTGCTGTCTCATAAGATCTGAGTTAAATGGCGCCAATGGTGTCCTTACAGCCAGCGCTGCAGGCCGCGACGATGACAACGAAACGCGGCAGATAGTCAACTGCCGATTTTTCGGACGCCCTATTTTCGGACATGCTCGAAAATTCGGACGCTTTCGCAGCACTGTCACCAGCCCCATAGACGTCAATGGTCAAAAACGTCGGAAATTTCTGACGTTAAAACTCTTCGGTGCCCGTTTTCTGGACTTTCTGCCCAAATTGCAGGTCCGAAAGGCAATAATTGAAGCCCCCACCTCTGCTGCGTCTATCATCTCGTAGGTTCGAACCAGCGCTTTCACGAGTCGACCTATTTGCGACAGTAGCAGAGTCCGAAAGTCAGCTTTGTCGTGATGCCGAAGTGTTATGGGGGGAAGCATACCGGAAATTCAAAGGGGCCACTATCACGGCGCCGTGCGGCGATGTCTTTACGGATAAGCAGTGGAAATGCACGAAGGCGTGATGGCGGCAGGTGGCAAACGCGCCAGTATGGCTCATTCGCTGACGAGCCTTACGATAAGCATCTTCAGTCAACTGCTCGATAGTGCATGTGGCCTGGTGCAGTTGCATGCGTAGTGCACGCATTTAATAGGCAAGAACCCAAACGCGCCGCGCCGCCATTCATGCTGCCTCTTTGTGCGACCGCTAAGTGCGCCGCACAGACGCGTTGCCTTCACGAACGAAACCAGCTCGTCATCGTACAGCGATCACATCACACTGGCGGAGATACAGGCAGACTTGGTTGCACGTAAGCGGAAGTGCGCCAACGCATTGACAACTTTTTTCGGCCACTGGGACCTTGAAGTGTCAATAAAAGTATTTTTTTTCTGACGCATTCGTTTTTTCGGACATTCGATAATTCGGACTTATTTACGTTCCCTGTGGAGTCCGAATTATCGGTCGTCGACTGTATTGTTAAATTCAAGATCATGGGTTCACTATTGAAAAAGAAAAAGCAAAATTTTGTTTTTGACTGTTCAGGTGCAAGATAGACAAACACGTAAGTACAAGGAAAACAATAGACTAATGCTCTACTAACAACTGTTTGTTGATGCCACAACCGCCAATATTCCATACACTTTTCTGCAGAGTGTGTACAGCTTCACGTTATCAGGTTGCAAAGTTTTGGAACAACTGCAACATAAAACAGCATACAGGCCCGCAAGTCAAATGGCATCTTGCATAGAATTATATTCTAAAGAATGCAAGGCAACATTCTTTAGGGTATAATTTTATGCAGCCAAATGTAGGAAATGTGGCTACCATGCTAGTGCAACGGTAGACCATCAGACGCGTAATGTGCAAACTGTGTGTCCGGCTCCGACTAGCAGCAAGCTGTCAACTTATCTTGTACAACTTGCTATATTTCTGTTTCAATTTAAAGAAGCTCTTAATTTCTACGACACTTTTCTTCGCATCATTGTCCGTTGAGAAGGGTTGCTGCTTGGGCAAGTCGGTCATCCATAATTGTAGCGTGTATTGGTGTGACACATATCAGAAACACGACACACACGTAGAGACAGTAGCGCCTACCTGTCTCCATTTGTGTGCCATGTTTTTTATATGTGCCACGTTAATAGTACACACGACGATTATGTCTGTTGAGTTTGTGTGTGAATGATGCACTTTGTGGCAGTCGCGTCGGCAGTTTACAATGAGCAAACAGCGACTATAGTATCTTTTGCTGTGTACCAGGTACAGTAACCAGAAGGTCGCATGTACTGAAAGTTGCATGAAATTCAAAGCAGTTATCTTACCGATAGGAAACTGGTCTGAAGGCACAGCCTCTTAATCCTTGGCAGCAGGGCATTCTTCATTGACGGGTAGTCTATTAGGTGCGCAAAGTCCGGGATGATGTTGAGGCAAAGTTCCTGGTCACGATAAGAGAGGCAGGGAAGGTTTGATTATTAGATGTGAAGCATCTTATAGCGGAGTTCAATCCGGTGGTGGTGGTGGTGTGCGGCGTGACCACCCTTACTGCGCATGCGCAAACCTTCTCCACATCACCTATCCCCTTCCCTTTCTCCCTCTCATTTCCCTCTCCCACCCCCTCTCCACTCCCCTCCCTCTTCCCCTCCCCCTCTCCATTCCCCTTTCCCCCTCACCACTCCACCTCTGAAACGCGGGCTCTACATGCCAAAACACTGCTTCGCATCGCCTCATGGTCCCCCTTTAGCAGGAGGTGGTGTGATTTTTAATACCGCTGACTCGTGTATAAAGGTGCAGAAACACCAAAGAAATCAAGTGAACGAAGAGACCAGCATGCAATGCCTGTCTGACCTTTGAGATGGAGGGAAAGGATTTACAACAGGAACGACGACGAATAAAGCCTAGCAGTAGAAATGGAAAATTGTGGCTCATTGGTCTGATAGGAACAGCCATGTGTGCAAAGCATCAGCTGCTTATGCCATGCAATGGAGACACTGGCCAACAGTAGCCAACACTAGCCGATATTTAGCAACTGCTGGTATTATGTTCTCCAGAGGCCTCTCATTCCTCTTATGTTTATAATGGCTTCTAATGGAGCTTTTTTCCAAAATTAATCAATCTTTTACTTTACGTTTCATGTTGATTATAGTAGTTTTACATGATGGTTTGTATGTCATACATTAGCTCAGTGGTTGTTTCTTTCCCCAATTTTGGCTGTGAAAACGGTGTTTTCTTCAGCCCAGCAAATTCCTCCCGAAAGTTCAGTTTATTCCCCATAGATCTTGCCGAAGCTTCTGATTTTGATCAGAAGCTTCAAGTTGAAATATGCATGCATTATAGGTGGGTAAGAACCTTCAGACGGCTATATTCTCGGTAACCATAATTATTCGCTTACTGACACTAGGATCAGAGACATAGCTTCCTGGAATTTTTGCTTTTAAAAGTCGCACTCATAATTGTACTGTGTTTCAAATGCCGATCCCTGCTTTTACCCTACCTGGATTTGTTGGGCATCCGATTCAAGCGCACCATAAATCATTGGCAGAACGTGGTTCTTGATGTCGTCGGGAGGGCACTTGGTCAAGAGCAGCTCCATCTTTTGCATGAAGATCAGCAGTATCTACGAGGAAACACGGGGGCTTTCTTTTTTTTTCCACATAAAACAGCTCGTATCAACAATGCTGCCAGAAGTGGCAAAAAATGTAGCTTACTTTTCGCTGAAAGAAAAAAAGAAGCACAATCACGGACTTAATTTGTGACGTATACAGACGGAAAGATTTTTTTTGCAGATGCCCTGTTGGTTAAACTTAAAGACATGTTTCTCACGCTACAGCCAAGAGAACAGCAAAGCTGTAACTGAACGTCCCAAAAGCTGTAGCTCCAACAATGAAAGACACAATGCATGGTTCAATTTGCAATTTTGATAGCCTGCTTTACCTGTTGTTCAGCCGTAAATGTGAAAATGCAACAACTTTCACCAGTCCACCAAAGTAGCATTCATCACGCAATTCTGCGAACTCTGTTGAAATCCTAGACGTTATATCTAAGATGCAAAGTAACTTCACGTTTTCAAATTAACTGAACCAACTGGATATTCGGCCCCGCCAATAAAAATATTGTTCCAGGCAACAGTTACGTGCGTGGTACACTTCAAAATTTCCTAGCCCAACGTAATCAAGCTCAAGGACACTAGTTGTATTGATGATTTCCTTAAACACACAACAGTGCAGTCATTCAGGGTGCAGCTATCATAATCTGCTAGGTTTGAAGTTGTGTTACTACACTGTTATGCAAAAAAAACGGCAAGAAGTGGAAGATGGAAGCTTGCGATGAAAAAATCCGTAAACAGGGAATGGGTGCTCGAGCCGACGTTTCGACAAGTGGACTTGTCTTCTTCAAGGCTGGAGTTGAGTCTGGAACTGAGGCTGGAACTTCAAGGCTGGAAGTTCCAGCCTTGAAGAAGACAAGTCCACTTGTCGTCGGCTCGAGCACCCACCCCCTGTTCACGGATTTTTTCAACACTGTTATGAGAACGTCTCAAGGGTCACAATGCAAATACTGTCTGATATAACAAATACGTTAGTGCTTTAAAGTGTTGACAGTGTAATTTTATGAAAATGCAGTACCTGCACCATGAAATAACATGCCTTATTTGTAATTGGTAAGCTGTAGGCAATGAATGATGACAGAAGAAAAGCTTGCTGATTAATAATTTAATATTATTATCACAGATGTTAAAAAGCACTGATGATAATTTTCCAGTACTACATCTTGGCATCACTTTACCTCGGCCCTACTTTCCAGGAGCGCGGCACTCTCTCTCTGTTTGCGGGTCTCAGGCTAAAAGCAAGCAAAAGCGTTCCCTAAGGACATGGCCTCCGAGATTGCCAATGCAGCTGCTATGAGAACCACAACAATGTTTAAATGCGTGACCTTCCTTCAGTGGCGATGTTCTGTGTAGCTAAATCATCCCTGGACATCAAACAAGTGCGGTGAGGCTGCTAAAAGGCTCACGGGATCTTCTGGATTAATCCAACGTTTGCCTGTAGCATTCCGTTAAAACTCAAGCACACCTTCGTACATCCAAAACACTGAGTAAATGTTTATATACGCTGCCTCCAAGAAAACAATCAAGGCATGACAGTGTTGTGAATGTATTGCCTCAGTACCTGCACGGGTTCCCTTAGCCTAAATATCGGTATCAGGTCCGGCAGGATGATGGAGCAGAACTCTTCCTTGCTGGCCTGCTCGGCAATGAGCAGCACGCTGGGCAGCACAAACGGCACCATGTCCGGATTGGCATACTCCTTCACCAGGCACGGCAGGACGCGGTGCAGGGCCACACGCTGGAAACGAGGCCCCAACAAAATGAGCACTGGGGCAACTGTGCCGCTAAAACAAGCTTTCATCAAATAGGTTTACCATTAGCCTCTTAGTTTGCTGACTTCCATGTTTAATCGTGCTGTTTTTAGAACTTGCTGATTTCTGTCCTTGCTGCAGTACTCTATGCAGTAGATTCTTAGTAAACATAAAATCTTAAAACGAAATTGCTGGTTAAATGGAACAATTGCCTCTAATATGATTTAGAATCTAGAGGTAGTTAATTCACTCGACAAACTGCCTTCCTCGGCATGCTCCCAGAAGCAAAAGCGGCAGCTCTGCCACTTGGTCCCCGTACCTTGGGCATTTGCGCCAGCACTTGGGGCAGCCCCTTGTAGACGTGGGACTTCTGCAGGTTGTCCCACTGGTAGAGGGAGTCCAAATACTGAAGCGTCTTGACACCCACGTCCTCCAGGAATTTCAGCTGTGGACAGAGCTCACATCCGATACTGATAACAACTCACCAAGTAGTTGTTGGCACTACACTCAAACCTCGATATAACGAATTATCGGTTATAACGAATTAAGTGAAGAACAGCCTTGGTAATAGATACAGTGGTTCGAATATAGCGAAGTTATTTTCATGTCAAATGCAACTTTGTTACAATGAGGTTCAAGTGTCCTTTCTTTGTCCTCATTTCTTTGTGCCTCCAAGTTCTGCTCCTGTACATCTGTGCATCCCATGAGTTGTGTTCCACCATAAAGAACGAGGAAGTGTACATACGCATACTTAGTGTCATAAGTGCCCTCTATTTGGTGATAGAGACTTGACTAGTCCAACAGCCTTATTTAGGAATCGTGGCAGCATTTGCACCACTATAGTCGGTGACAACATAAGAATAAGAAGTTAAATGTACCGCTGTCTTTGCCAAGATGAAGACAAGACGACACGTTTTCATCTCGACGAAGACAAGCCCTCTTGTCGAAACATTGGCTGCAGCGAAATTCTCTGTTCAACAATTTTTCGTCAGTTTGAGCCTCCATCTTGCCCTCGGAACTTCTGAACTGTAAACAATGGAGCACGAATGATCAAATAAGATGAAGGCGGGGTTACTGACCTTAGAGAACTGATGCGCATCTGGCCTGATGTCCGGCGTCACGCTCAGGAGCATCCTCACGTGCTCCTTGGCATCTTCGGGCAGGGCGTTCAACTTTCCCGGTGACAAATGCTTCAAATGCTGCAGGGAAGGAGATACACCAAGGACGTCTTTAGCACGCGACACCAGACCCGTTGTATAATGGGCTCGCCTTGTTAATGCACTGCTTCAGAGATGCCACGCTGCTGTTGGCGTCGTATAAGGTGCTGCCCTTGTTGTAGACGGCGTACACGAGAATGCCGAGGCTGAACATGTCGCTCGCGGTGTCGTTGGAGTCTGCCAAGACGCATTCGGGGGCCAGGTAGTTCAAGTTCGGCTGGGCCAAGGGCGGCAGGTCTGGTTCCAGGTTCAGGCTCCGGTACGAAGGCTGCACGTGAAGCAATGGCATGTCAAGCAACTTTCTACAGAGCTGCTTTTGTGTGATGCTTTACTCACCTGCACTCAGAAAAGACACGGACATTGGAAAACATGCATACACACTACCTGTTTGACAACAAATACCTACATGCAATCTACTGATTCAGATAAACACAATGCTTAAACCAAGAATGACTTCAAAACTGCAATGTGAGGTGCATATAATCTTTCCCACATTCAAGTCATTGGGGAAAATAAATAGAACAAGCAACAAGGGGCAGTTAAAAAAAGAATACAAGCACTGAGTACAGCTTGAAGCCTTGAAGAAAAGTACACTGGTCGAAACGTCGGCTCGAGCACCCATCCCCCTGTTTACGGATTTTTTCAAAGCACTGAGGGTTATAACACATTACATTTATATTCTTCATAGCGATTTTACTACAATTTGGAACCACTGTGTGCTATCACAGCGATTGTCTTGTCTTTTTTTTTCACTGTTACCGCAACTTGCTCAAATGTAATGGGAGCTTTGTTTCCAGATTTTTGATACCTGAAGTCGACCCTCATGTTACACTCAAATACCGGAATACAAGTTGCATAAAAAAATCCAATGATGCACCCAATTCCAGACGATTGCGGTCTTGGCTATTTTGCGATGAAAAGTCACCCCTCGCGTTATAATCATGGTAGCGTTACAATCGAGTAAATACGGTACTTGTGATCCGCGCTGTTTATGTTCAACAAAAGATGTATTGACGCGCCGAACTGAGTAGTTAACTGCCATTTTCAAGTCGTTCTTGTTTTGTGCACAATAAATAGCAGATTCATCCAAAACAATAACCAACAAACTCAAATTGCCAGCTTTACATGGAACATACTTCTGCCAACTCGGCTTAATGCATATTTACGCTGGTGTCCCTTCAGCAATGTGGCTTGCACACTTATCTGCCCTGTCAGAGCTTTGGCACAGCGTGCCTGTCACTATGAGTGAAATTTCACAAAAAAGGCAGACCTGTGGATCCTGTGGATTGTTGGCACCTATGCTGAAGTCAAATCCGGCAATCTTCCAAGCTCCTTTCTTATTAACCACTATTGACTGTGGGCAGAGATTGCGGTGGAGGCGTTTCACATCGTTGTGAAGGAAGGCCAGCCCTTCAGACACCTGAAAGTGTACAAGACCAGCAATGAATGGGCAATAATTAACTGTGTCCATCACCTAGCCTTAAAGGGACACTAAAAAGAAAATGATTTTTCACGTATTACTAAGTTACCCTTTCACAATAGCAAAAGCAGAAGTCTTACCGCTAGAAAATGTACAAGAAGAAAATGCAGGTAGTGACGCTACCTTGAAGACCCATCAAGTTGCCATAACGTCATAATGTTTTCATGACATGGTGGGGGGGGGGGGGGGAGGGGGCGTAGCCAGAAATTTTTTTCGGGGGGGGGGGGGGGTTCAACCATACTTTATGTATGTTCGTGCGTGCGTTTGTATGTGTGCGTGTATATATATGCAAGCAAAACTGAAAAATTTCGGGGGGGGGGGGGGTTGAACCCCCCCAACCTCCCCCCCCTGGCTACGCCCCTGGGGCGGAGTCACCCCCTTTCGCCTCCCCCTGAAGTTTTTAATTTTGCATGTGTATATTATATACAGGCACACATACAAATGCACACACGAACATACATAAAGTATGGCTGAGCCCCCCCTAAAAAAAAAAAGTTCTGGCTATGCCATTGGTATCATCGTTACCACACTTCATTATGCAAAACATGCATGCAATCGGCAGAATGAACAGTGCAAATATTTGTACCCGCAAAAAATGAACTGCGTAAGAATAGTGCCAACAAATTGTTACAAGATCTAAATAGCTCGCTTGATTAAGCACGTGAGCACAGCAACATTAATAAACGAGAGCTGCTCTTGTTCAACGTACCTGCAGGAACCCATACTTGATTTCGACGTCGAACAACTGATAGTCCTTGAGCTCGGGTGGAGGCGGAACAGGCATGTTCTCAGTTTCGCCAAGTATGTTGGCTAAACTACAAAATGCCGGTTCTGTTGCAAATGCCAGGCTTTCCCTGCACACAAACATAATTAACAATACAGACAGCTCATGTTTACGTAAAACTTTCTATCGTACGTTGCTCAATATTATGGAGCTTCACGTCCCAATATATAGAAGAGAATGTCAAAGTGCCATGAAATGGAAAAAACAGTCTAGACCAATGTTCGCTCCCACAACAGTACCGTATGTGTCTGCTTGGCTCCAGCCTCATGATCATGAACAATTGTCATATGGCTGACATCTATGGGCAAAGGCCACAATGTCACAGATGGCACATAATGAGGCCGTGAAAATCGCGCGAGAGAAAGAGCAATTTTTTGTGAAAGTTCATGAGCTCCCTGCAACATGCAGTGAGATATTTAGTTCACAGCGCTGCCCACAGATCAAGTACACTTTCTTAGCACATTCAAGAAGCTTTTGGTGCCCTTTGAAGAAACAGGAACAACAGGGATTCATGTGACGTCAATGTATGCCATTTCGTTGTATGATTAGCAGCTTCTGCCATGCTTCGGGAGATACACAGACTGTGATAAAGTGCAGATTTTGACTGCGCTGGCTGCACAACAGAATTTGAAGCTTTAGATTTCATGTTAGGGGACATAACTAGTAATTATTGAGGTTTAACGTCCCAAAACCACAATATAATTATGAGGGTCGGCGTAGTGGAGGGCTCTGGAAATTTCAATCGCCTGGGGTTTTTTTAACGTGCACCTAAATCTAAGCACGCAGGCCTCTATCATTTTCGACTCCATCGAAAATGCAGCCGCCGTGACCGGGATTCGATCCCGCAACCACCAGGTCGGCAGTCGAGCACCGTAACTACACTAGACCACCGAGGCGGGTAGGTTAGGCGACACATACTACGGGTTGTACGGAAGAACCCAAATTGGTTAACAAAGAAATGAAATCAGGGTGGGGCTCAGCATACGCAGAGGTCCTTTGGGATGCCGAGAGACTCAAAATCTAAAGCTGTCCTAATAGCAGCCTCAATGAAGTCGGAGCGCATCCCGTAAAGAAAGACCCTACAGTCATTTGACTGCCACAATGTGCAGTGCTCAGTCGGCACGAACAATCACCTTGATTCTTCCATCGGATGCTGAACAGTGAGAATGCTGGGATGGCGAAGTCGTGTTAGCTGCGCTACTCCTTGCTTCAGAAGTTCCATTATGTGCTCCCTGTCCCTTTTGGAGTAGCGGTCAAGCTGCTTCTTCTCCAGGACAAACACAGCTGCCTCCTGTTGAAATTAACAACCAGCGTGTTACATTGCCTTAGGCACGAAGGTCAATACTGACACAGCTTAACGTTGTGCAAAACAACGCCTATTATCTTCAGGTTGCATCGACAAGAAGGCTTCTGTGTAGGGGTGCATTAACATCAAATTGAATAATATTAGATTGGATCCTTTGATTGCGTCTAACAGTTTACAAAGATTTTAAAATGCCAAGTGCACTCAAATACACACAAAATTAAGGCAAACTTACGACAAATTTCACACCCACAAGCATAGTACAGGCATAAAATATGAGAGCTCATGTAGCGCAGCAGGCTACATCACTTGGAACAGCTATGTTTTACAAGCTAATCAACTAGGCTATGCACACTCTGAAGAGTTCTGTGAATGCAAAAAATATTATTTGTTCCTGATGCTCTGTTTGTGATTTTAATGTTAAAATTATGAATAGTTGGGCGTGAACATCATCTTGCGTTAAATGTAGGAACAGCTGTTCAAAGTTGAGAAAGTATTCGGCAGCTGATGCAATTCGCTTCTGGCACTCTCCGACTTCTTTTGAAAAATCGCCATTCGCAAAGCTCTGCTTATGGACTCAGTGCATATAGGACGTAATATTACACAGTTCTTTTTAGCGACGTCACACAATAATGGACAGTCGATACCTCCTTGGTGCTTCGCTTTGTGGCTTGGAATATTTTCCAGAGAAGACCAGGACCAGCGCTCCCCACATGTTTGATGATTTCATATTCCCGTGTGACTGGGTTGCCCGGTAGAACGGTACTCAGGTTCGAAACTGTAGACCTTAGTCGGTTGAACACATCCATCCTGAGCTGCGATCACAGGAAACACGAGGACATATATTATTTCACACAGCATAAACCAGCACCGGGCAAAGAGCGCATCTCCAGGTAACAAAATCGAGGCAATCGACAGTGCCAGACTCTTAAGTTTTTCGTTTATTTTTGCTACTCAAAAAACGAGGGTTTTACAACTCAAAACTACGTTCCCAAACCGGCCTTCGCAGTCGATGCTGAGCGTGTGGTACGTGGTGGTTTTCCGGCATGTGTGTTGGCGATCAACGATAATCGTACATTTATTTGCGATACAAGTAACGGCATATGAACGTGATTGTGTTTGCTACGGTCTGGAGAACAAGCAGCTGCACTCGCTGTGCTGCAAAACCGACTGCACTTTGCGGTGGCGAGATGAATTATCTCGAGGTAATGCTTACTAGTTTCTCCGCAGAGCGCACTCGTTGAGCGCTAGCCTTGTTGAACGCTAGCTACCCTGCGTGGGCCGCAGCATCGTGTTGGTGTTGAAGAATATTTAACGCAGCAGCTGCTGTAGTTGACGGAGTCGCCGGGGCGTCTACCGAAATGCTCGGCTGCTGACAGCACAGATGACGACGACCGTGCCACGAGCCAGAGTTCGCTGCAACTCCCAAAGTGCGTTGCTCATGAGGAAGCTTGTTGAGCGGGCCCGGCAAGCATGACCTGAAGAATCGACACTTCAACGAGGATTTGGACAAGGCATCGCCCAAATGCACGCACACGCACACACGGGACCCGTAGTGCCCGTAGACTGGGAAACTACGTAGGCTACGTCACAGCGGCTACGGCCCTACGGCTAGGCAGCTGGCATCACTCTGCGCGTTCGGCTTCGCCTAGGTGCCGCTGTGAGCGGCGATTCTTGCGCCAGCTTGCGCTTACCGACGCAAGACCTGTGGCTAGAGCGGCTAGAGGCTAGAGAGGCCGAGCTTCAAACGGACCGATCGCGAAGCCCTAAGCTGCCGAAAGTTCTAGAATAGCCGCGACGAGCGCACCGCATTTGTGTGTGAGTCGTGCATGCACGTCTGGCACGCCGCCGCGGTCTAGAGGATCGGCGTTTGCGCTGCATCGGCTTCTCTCTCTCTGCGTATCGCAGATTCTTCGTTGTCGTCGAAGCCAAGGGGATCGTCTAGCTGTCGTCGGCGAGGATCAGCACGATGACGGAGGGTGACGACCATGCGGCTCAGGCCGCTCAGGGCGACCAGCCACAGCACGCGGCCGCGGCTGCCGCCGCCGGTTCCAATGCCGTGGACATTACGCCCGAGAAGAACGGCGGCGTGTTCAAGGAGATCCTGACGCCCGGCACGGGCGACGAGACGCCCGGCGATGGGTGCTCGGTCTCCGTTCACTACACGGGTAAACTGGTGGACGGCACCGAATTCGATTCGAGCCGCTTGCGGGGCAAGTTCGACTTCAACATCGGCACCGGTGAGTGTGCATGAGATCATTCTTTTGTTGATGCTTTCCCGCTTAAAGAAGCGCCACAACACCTAAGTGAAGGCGGCCGACCTTTTCTGGACTAAAATTCACTTTTTCTAGTCGGCCGGCGGAAAGCCGGTGCGGCTGCGGTCCCTAGAATATGTAGGGACCGTAGCGTGGCGTCGATTTGTGGAGCGCTCTCCGCGTCCTCTCGGTCGCGTAGCGCTCGCGATCTCGCAGCATCCTCTATGATCATCGTCGATTCTAGGCAACATGCAAATGAGTCCTGGCCTCTCCCACCACGAGCCTTGCTAGCTTTGCGCAGAAGAGGTACGGCATCGACGGCTCTTTGTTTATAGCCATCCACATCGTTGGAAAGACAAACGCCCCCGTTCCCAATTCCTGATGGCGCCAGCGAAGAACAAGAAGATTTATGTGCATTCATTGTTCTTCAGTTTCTCTTGCTAACGAGGTGGTTCAAGGGCTCCAGAAAGATCTTGAATGTTCCTTGCGGTTTACGCAATCGTATGTTTTCATGTTTAAAACTCTTAATTAGTCCACCTTTATTGGATTACCCCAATGACGTTTAATCTGACTTGGACATCTACAGACCTTGCTTAGGGAAGGAGCAAAAAAATCTTTTTTTTTTTATTTTGCTCTCGTACTGCAACACAATTTGCTGAGGTGAGGTGACGAAAGATCAGTTTTCTTTTATGAACTCTGCAAGCCTTAAAGATCTTTCATTCTATTAACTCACCCTGCCTGAAGAGAGAACAACAGAACTAATTCAGTTAGATCACTCTAAGTTTATTATGACTGTAGCTTATTCGTTTCTGGCAGGCTGTACACATACACGGATGAACATCCCTGTTTCATACTTTAGCGACCGCCTTTCCTCTAACCTCCAAAGTAAACCTTCATTGTTTTTTGTGAAGCACATTTGTTGTCAGTGAATGGCTACATGTACCACGCCAGCCTTTCCCTTTGAGTCCTGATTACAACATAGTCCAAAGCCTTTTCACCCGCCCTGAGAAACATGGCCATTCGGAACACTCTTTGTCCACTTTTGTGACAGGTCTGCCAGTGAAATCTTCTGGTACACCGGTGAAATACGTGTTTCTCTATTTTTCTTTATTTTTATGTAACTGGCCTCTTAAATGTGTAACCACCACCTTGGTCAAACCACACCTGAATATCTGTTAAAATTCCCAATTATTTTAGACTCTTCTGATAAAACTGTGTGCCCAGCACGAGCAAAAGAGTTTATTCTGGAACTAACCTGGCCACCAATGGTAACGCTGGAATCTTCGATGCCACATGTATAAATGCCGACGCACTTCACTGCTGATCAGATTGCTGGCGACCAAGGTCAGTATTGTAATGTAGATGCGCTGAGCGAAATGCACAAACGAGAAACGTAACAAGAGGACAGGACTAGCGGTGCGTACCGCTGCACACCACTAGCGGTGCTTACCATTGTGCACCACTAGTCCTGTCCTCTTGCTACGTTTCTCGTTTGTGCATTTCGCTCAGCGCATCTACACTACAATGCCGTACCAACTAGCCCAAATTGAAGCTTTGCGCAACGTCAGTAATCGACCCAATACAGCGTTTCACCTTTACTGGCTGAGTTCTGCTTTCTTCACTGACACAACCACGTGACAACATGATATGTGTTGCCACTTTCTACTTTCCCCGCCTGTGAGTGCCTGGTCGCTTGTGCACAGGGTCTGTGATCAAGGCATGGGAAATTGGGATCAAGACGATGAAAAAGGGGGAGGTGGCCATCCTCACCTGTGCGCCCGACTATGCCTATGGCGACAAGGGCAGCCCGCCAAAGATCCCACCCAACGCAACGCTCATCTTTGAGGTCGAGCTGCTTGACTGGAAACTGGAGGACATTAGTGCGGACAGTGACGGCAGCGTTCAGCGCAGGATCCTCTCCGCTGGCGAGCTCTACACGACTCCGAAGGAGGATTCCACCGTAAAAGGTGAGAGGGCAATCGGCAAGCGGGCAACACGTTTCAGAAAGTGCTACGTAAATTGTGTAGCGGGACCGAAAAATGTCATTACAGTAACCGCCATAACTGGTCAGTAAGTGAACAAAATGAGCCGCGCTTTATTTTATTCGAAAGGTCGTTCAGTTCTGTACAAGAACTCAAAATTTTAGTTTCAAAATGTCCATCTTGGGCTTTGTTTGATACACGCTTGAAGACTCTTCTGGAAATTTTTCAAAATAGCCGTCGCATATTCTAGAGACGTTTCGTCCCAAGCCATTCCAGGGCACATTTGAGCGATTCGATGGATCCTCGCTTCGCTGCTGGTCTTTGATGCTGCCTGTCTCCAGCAACCGTTAGATTATGCTATGGACTTGAGCAAGCTGCAATATGGGCATCATTGCAATGTCTGAAATTGTTGTACCCTGCTTGCAATGGGCAACAATTGTGCAACTCTTCAGAAACCATTTTTTGTTAAATAGGATGAGACTCAAAGAACAGTAAAAATGTCAGTTGTATACAAAAGAAAAAGAACAATTAGCACAATTTCATTAAGGTCTGTGCAAGAGATGTCAGCAATATACAAAATGAATTAAAATTCAAAGTAGGTTATACAGTCACCCTGTACATTCTCTGTCACTGGATATCTACGACATCTGGTGTGAATATTACTAGTCTAGTGCATAACCAGCACTTTTTGAGTTTTTTTGTGCCGTTAAAAACTGGCATAACATGAAAAACTGGATTAAGATGGGGGTTATTCATTACTCACGTTTGAGCAGAGTTCTGGGTTTAGGGATGGTAGTGCCAACTGCAACAAAATTTTGGGCTACCTAGAAAGCCTAGTTTCAGATTGCGCATGCATCTACAGGTTTTTTTTTTTTCGACAATGCAGATTTTTTATAAAAATGCAATGACAGCCAGGACCCTGTCATCTTTGCAGAGGAACTCTACACCAAAGCGGAAAGACTTTGCCACACCTAAACTTACAATGAAATCAGTAATTAACACAAACTCATTAATTCACTTTATAATTATTAACTTGGGGGCAGTTATTTAAATAGAAAAGTTGTACGACGTGACAATTTATGGCATACCTATGTTTTTTTTTATTCCAAGAACACGTAATGTGAGATATTAATCATTGAAGTTCAAGGCTCCGATCCCGGTGATATTGAAACTGAGCGCTCTGGGCACGCAGGAAATGTGGCAGCTGTGTGTGGCAGCTGCGTTACGTCAGACAAGAAGCTCACGTGACGAACTTTGAAAAAAAAAAAAAAAAGAAAAGGCGCATTGCGGCAGAATCTGGTCAGGAAAACCAGTAAGTCGTCCCAAATACCCAACCAGACCGCTTATTCTTTGCGCTTGGTGCGTAGTGCTTATCAGTTTCTTTTGCACTGTATGCAAGGAAACCCGCAATTTTCGTCTTTTCGTTCACTGTGCAGCGTCAAACTAGGTGGCAGCCACTGCGGCGCTACTTCTCACAGACTAGCGGAAAAAATTTCTTCGCACTTCTTCGGAGTTCAACAAAGGAACGTATAAGCACTACACACCAAATGCAAAGAATAAGCTGTTTGATCAGTTATTTCGGACGACTTGCTGTTTTTCCTGACCAAATTCTGCTGCGACGCGCCTTTTTTCGAAGTTCGATGCATGCGCTTCCGGTCTGACATAACACAGCCCCCTGCACGGCCGATGTGCTCAGTTTCGATATCGCCAGGTGTGGGTCCTCTACTTTTTCTCAACAGCAATGCTGTTGAAGCTCGCCGTAATTTGTCTGTCGGAAACGGAAATGATCGTCATTATGAACCGGCACGCGCTCTCTACAGCCTCTTCTTCATCCTCTTCCGCTTCGCTCCCAGGACACATGTGCCAATTTCTCCAGCGTGGCCTGTAATAACCCTGATGGGTGAAAGAATGAGTACAGAGCGAGAGGAAGAAAGAAATTCTTGCCGAAAAAAGTTCTTCACAAGGCGGTATTCGAACACGCGTACTTTCGATCCGAAGACGACTGTCCTAACCACTTGGCTATCCAGGAATGCAAGCAGAGGACAACATAGCCTTGTATAGTATAGTGTGGCAAGAAAGTGGGAAAGGGAAGTGAGATTGAGGAGGAGGGGGAGAGTAAAGCATAGCATAGAAAGAATGAGAAAGAGAGAGATAATCGAAAAAGAGAAAAAAAATAGTGATAGAGAAAGGCATAGAAAGAAAGAGGAAGCAAGTGAGAAAGAGAGAAAGAAAGGGAAGAAAAAGAAGTAGAGAGGAATGGAGAAATAGATAAATAGAAATAAACAGACAAAAAAAAGACAGAGAAAAAAAAGGAGAGAAAAAGAGAAAATTTGCAAAACTTACCTAAACAGTAAAAGCCAGGACTACATTGGCGCCCACCAGCTTCGCTGGCTCCAGTGCAAGCTACGGGTTTCTTTTCTTTTTCTTTTTTGCCTGGAAATGTGGATAGTCAGATTTTTCATCAGGGGGCACATAGTAAGAGGTCACTGTCCCAGTGGTTCATATGGTGACAGGTAAAGATGGCTAGCCAGCATCAGCACTGTATGAGCTCAGGTAGTGAGAAGCCAGAGGAGATAACTTATCAAAGCTTGTTGTTGGGCTAGTTGCTTCATACTTGATGAAAATGCAACCCCAAAGTTTCAATATTGCTGCCTTTAACCGAAAAATACCTTTGTTATGTTTGATTCTAGAAACATTTGATTTACTCCGACATTTTGAGAACGCCTGAGAAGCCGACACTTATGAACAATGCCAACGAGAGCAGAGGTGGGAGTGTGCCCGTCAGCTCCACTGGTGACTCAGCTTCACAGAGTGGAATGGCTCCATTTTTTTTCTTACGTGCAAGCTCCTATGGTCAGGGTGGTTTAGCATTGCCTATTTGTAGCTGAATATTTACGTAAATGTGACATCAAACTTGTGAATCATAATACAGTAAAACCTCATTAATTCGAACTCGGTTATTTTGAAATCCCACTTAGTTCGAAGGATTTCTGCGGTCCCGTATTTTGAAATGTAATTTTGAGGGGATAATTCAAAGCGGCGGTCTGTACCAGCCCGGTTAATTCGAAAATTTGGGTGCCGCCTGCCAGTTCTCGATCCCGATTTCGCCGCTAATCCTCGGAAACGACGGCCCTTGGGAGCCACATGGCAATGCACTGTAGCGATACTAACGAGTGACAGGTGTAGCACCTCAGCCTCGCAGCTGCCAGTGCAAAAAAAAAAACCGGTCTTATGGTCACCTGAAATGGGCGCCTGTGAATACGAATGAATACGTGCTTCACTGCAACACAGCGGTGACACGCGGGCAGCATGTCGCACGTTTCTCGTAACATCAGCACGTCATGATTTACCCATTCTTTCTGGGAAAATAATGGAATTATTAGAGGATGGTCTGACGGAACTCGAGATGTATGCGAACCTCCGATTGGTGGTTGCTCCTGCAATTAGCAGCTGTCACTTCGCCTGCTCCTCGCTGCTGACGCTGCGAGGAGCAGGTGACATGCTGCCCGCGTGTCATCACTGTGTTGCAGTGAAGCACATCTTTCCACAGGCGCGCATTTCAGTTGATCACGAGAAACTTTTCTTTTGCGCTGGCAGCCGAGAGGCTTGCCGTTTCGCCGTTTTAGCAGCAAAATTGGGTCGGGATTGCTGGAAAGCATAACCCTGGATCCGCAAACTGGCAGGGATAGCAAACGACTACCTCTGATCACTTTCAGTAACTGTATGTTTTTTTGTATGTTTGGTTAATTCAAAAACCTGCTTAATTCGAAGATTTTTCACAGTCCCAGTGACTTTGAATTACCGAGGTTTTACTGTACTTTCGGATGAGCTCGAAATTCAGAGTTTGTCTTTTCTAACTTTCTACTCTTTCTCCCTTCAGTGCACCTCAAGGGCCTGTACGAAAACCGTGTCTTCGAAGAGCGGGACGTCGAGTTTGTGATCGGCGAAGGAGCGGACCACGGTGTCGTAAAGGGTGTGGAAGAGGGCCTGCAGAAGTTCAAGAAGGCGGAGAAGTCCCTCCTGCGAATTGCACCCAGCAAGGCCTTTGGCGCAGCTGGCAACGCACAGTTCAACATCCCGCCCAATGCAACGGTCGAGTACGAGGTCACCCTGAAGAGCTTCGAGAATGTGAGTAGTCGGCCCGTGGGCTCCCTTTCCCTTCCCTCCTCCTGCTATGGCATCGCTGAGCAATCTGGCACACGTGGTGCTTTTCATCTGTGATTATTTAATTGTATTGATGTAACGGAGCTCTCATAAGGCATTGGAAAAGTTTGCAGTCTCGTAGTGGTAGCCTGATTGCTTTGTGCTGCCTTTTCTTAAAAGTAGGGGTGTGCGAATATTCGAAATTTCGAATATTTTTCGAATTGTGTTTGCTATTCGATTCGATTCGCACTGGAATTTTACTATTCGAACTATTCGAACTTCCCAAAAACAAATACAGTCAACGTCCGATTGAAAGTGAGCCCTTCAGATTTTCAATATTGTTCACCTCATCACACCACTGTATTGCGGCAAAGCTGCCTTTCAAGCTCCGTCATGGTCGAACTTAGCCAAGACACAGTCAACGTCCGATCGAAAGTGGTCCCTAGATTTTCAATATGCTTCACCTCATCACACCCCGGTATTGCGGCAAAGCTGCCTTTCAAGCTCCGCTACGGTCGCAAATGTATTAACTCAAGAAAGCGCTGGTTCCAACTTGGAGATGAAAGATGTGGCAGAGGTGGGGACTCAATTATTGCTGTTTTGGACCTGAAATTTGGACAGGAAGTCCGACATATTGGGAGCCGAAGCTTTTTAGCATGCAAAATTTCATATGTTCTTATATTTCGACATCTACGAGGCAGATTTGGAACTCCGGACTTGAAGGGAGCACACCCTTGTCTGCCACATACATCACTTGGGCTTCCACAGGAGTTGAAAGTGGAGGAGAGGCTGAGGAAATGGCATCTTTGCCTATCACGTGTAAAGCGTTGTCGGCAACACTTTGGTTGCACCAAATCATGTACATAAATACAATTTGGCCTCTACATTGCCTCATTCTTGATAAGACAATTATGAAACACCACCCTGCCAGCGCTTCATCAACCTAGCGAAAAGAAACACTTTCATGTTGCTATCTCATAAGAATATGTTTAGGAATCCTCTCTAACTTTTTTTTCTGCAATTTCGCTTCGAAGTATTCGAAAAATATTAAAAAAACATTCGATTTGATTCGCACTCACACTTCAATATTCGAATTCGCTTCGCACCCAAAATTTTGCTATTCGCACAGCTCTACTTAAAAGTCAGGAAAGCACCATTTTTCTTCAGTTTTATACGCTACAAAAAATGTGTGTAAAATGTGTTCTTTTGGAAGCTGGTGCCGTTTACTGAAAGGATATTGTAGTGTGCACGTATCTCACAGGAGTACGGCCACTAGCGTGGGTTCAGACTTAGCGAGCCGCAGGGCCGCGTTTGCCGTCGCCTCGCGTGAACTCGCGCGCCACTGCCCACGTGTGTTCGGGCGCAACAAAGGCGCTGAGCCCAGCGCGGTGAGTACACAATACTGCTCTCGAAATCCACAGCACTTTATTGCTTGCGGCAACACCACATGCGCAGTACAACGGCTGCTCCCAAAGGCAGCGGGTGAAGCAAAACAGGCTTCACCACGCCACGGGCGAAAATACAACACAAAGGGTGCCGCTAGCACGTCTCCGCGGGCAAAGGGCTCACGGTGACACGCCGCTGAGGGAAACGGACCCTCGGGACTACGCTGCGTACTCTCGTGATCAGCGACCACAGGGCCCGATCGCTCGAGTGAGGGCAAACTCCGCTCACGGCTTCGATAGGTACGGTTTCGGCGTAGTATGACCACACACGAACACACCGCACCGCTCTTTGGCATAGCATTCGAAAAGGACAACGTAAGGTAAGCGCTCGCCGCTGGCGCAAGGCACCGTTAGCGAACTCCGTCCGAGCGAGCCGCAAAACAGAGGAGCTGACGGACGGGACGCAAAACATGTGCTTGCCCTACGAGGTCCAGAGAGAGTCTGACAGCTCCACGGCGCGCAAAACGTCTCGCGAGACTCGAGCGCGGCGCCACCGTTGAGATCCGGCGCTGGGGTGAGGGAGGTTAACGTCACCCCCACTCACCCAGCGCCGTAGAACGGCAGAGGAGGGGAGTGTCATGATCGGACATGAGGATGGAAGAAATAGGCGAAAAACCTGCGCAATGGCGACTGGCAAGCCTCAATCCCAACAATATTTACGTCAAAATGATGAAATGACTGTCACTCATTTGTGACGCTCTGTAGGGAAAAAAAATTGTAACACTCCACAATAAAGGTGCAGGTGAAAAATAAACAAGCTTTAATGTGTTTGACGAAACTGTGGAGGAACAGATTGGTGAATTTCTGCTTTTCTCAACAATATTGAGAGACTTTCCAAGACGTGGGTATTTTTCAAATAAGCTTTAGATTAGGTGTATTTTGTATTTTGAATGACTGGTATCTGGTGCAATTTTGTGATGCCCTTCTATACTCGGCGACAACTTTTCTTGGCACCACTGTGGAAGCTACAGAGCCAAAGTGCCTGCATGCGCGCGTGCCAAGAAATAGTACCTATATTTTTTTTCTAATTCGAAAAGTTACCTAGCTCGAATAAATAAGGATTTCTTCGTTATAAAAAGAGAACGAGTATGGGAAGCCATTCGTGAAAAAATGTTATTGTAGACTTCAAGTTTGTTTCTGTCTTTATTTTATGGGCAGCACCACGTTTTCCTCACGCCTGCACCACATTTTCCTCACGCCTGCTCTCTCAGACGTCTCAGAGTCTCAGTAAACATGGCGTCTGCGATGCCGCCTGAACCGTTGGCCTGAACCGTGTGCTGGCCGCAAACTCGCCGTTTCGTTCTCCGAAGAAGCTGTACTCTAAATGTGACAAAGTGGCTATCAAACCAGACCACGCAAGTTATCTGCAATGTCATCGCTGGAGTGAGGCGCCGTCAGCGTGACTTGTCTGCAAATGCAGTGTGCCGGACTGTCGCCGAGCTCACCGGAGTGAGTGAGCGAAACAGTTAAGCGTATCAAGGCTGAAGCTCTGCGGGCCCAACTTGCCTCCCCGAAGCGCAAGAAATTGAATTTCTCGGGCCCAACTGAGAAGCGCATCACCGGCAAGACGCTGCTGCTGCGCTATTACACGTTTGCGTTGGCAGCATTGCGGCGCAAAGTGCAAAGCTACTTCATGCGCAATGAAATACCTACGGCCGAGAAATTACGCTCTATGAAGGTGTGTGACCAGCGAAGCTTGATAAAATATTCTGCGTCAGTCTCTTTTTAATTAAGCGTGAGCTCTCCTTAAATCTAAACCCAATTCAGCGGCATCATGGTACTTGCATTCCGTATTTATTCGAATACAATGCGAGCTTTTTCTCCAAATTTTTGCTACTAAAGTCGCCCCTCGCGTTACAATCGTGATCGCGTTACAATCGAGGAAACACCGTATTCAGGCTCCGGTGTGCGCTTGGCGGCGTTCATCATACTGTCATGTGTCTTGTTTTGTTGTATTCGGACTTCACCCGCAAAGACTTTAAATGCTCCGCGCAAACCGCGATGCGGTGTTCCAGAAGCGTCACGATTGTTTTATAGCTTTCTGTTAAGATTGCGCGCGTTACGCGAACAGTCTAGAGATTACGTGGCCACCAGCGATCACGTTGGAACATTCGATAGAACATGTATAAGAGCTGATGCGCTTTACCACTTGTTAGAATTATTGACAGACGACGCTCTGACACTCGTTTCCCGCCCACAAGTTCGGCCAAATAAAGAATTTCATCTTCGACACGCCCACTGCTGCCTTCGTCAACGTAACAACCCTGTGACAATATACAGTACAGTAGGTAGATGCATGTACGCACACTGATGTTCCCATTCTGCATGCAGACGTGGTGCTAAATGCTCTAGCGATGCGAGCAAGCGAAACCGAAACTGGAACTGAAATCGGCTGCAAGATGCCGAACTACTTGCGTAGTAACACAAATGTGCGGATGCCCCGCCTCCGTAGCCTTCGCTCCAATGCCAAGATAAGTTGTCGCCGAGTATAGTTCAATACTACACACGTGTCTTTTCAGTGTTTGAAACAATTCCTTGAGCAGTGCCCTACCTGTGCGTCTCACTGCGTCAGTATAACAAAATGAAATTTCCTCTGTTCGTTAATGTGATCATGGTTAATTTTGTATTCACTCTTTCATAGAGCTATGTTTATATATAATAAAGCAAGGGATACTTCACTGGCAAGCGTGGCTGTTATGTTGTACATTCAACCACAAAAGTTTACGGACCACGCGAGCATGTGGCGAAGAGCCTCTTCCCAACATTTCTGCCACATCAGCGCCAATTGACAGCAGCGCTGTGCCCAAGACTCATCTGTCCGTTAATCGATGGCCTGACTAATTTTGTCAGTGGGCAAACATTTTTACCTTTTCCTTTTAACGCGACATGCTCTTCGGCAGCCATGGCTATGCGCTTTTGTCTCCGGAGCAGTCTATCAGCATAACTTATCAGTCGCAATCTTTCTCGCAAAGTGACATCTACACGACGGCACACCGTTCGAAGCACACCATGGTTGCTTTGATTCTGCTGTCAAAGTAGAAGTGTGATGGTCATACCGCAGATAAGCGCATTGCATTAAAACAACGAACTAACAATGTGCTGTGAAGCAGTAGAAAATTGACAGGCCAGGGAATAACAAAAAGACCCGTTTCCGGTCCAGTGCTGAGGTTGACGATAAGTGGCGTGGACAGGCAGTGTGGCACGAGCTCGCGTGGTCTGTAAACTTTTGTGGTTGACTGCATATGCCAACTTTTATGGCGCCTTATTATTATTCTTTTTTTTTTTAATTTTAGTACTATTGCATTCCTTGCATAACTTTATAGTGTGTTACACCTTTCACACGATGCCCTTTGTCATGCTTTAGAAATATTCAGAGCTACTTTGTCGTGTGCTACATCTCTCCGTCATGTCACATTGTGTTCCAGGCGAAGGAGTCCTGGGAAATGGATCCTCCAGAAAAGGTAGAACAGGCAGAAATCAACAAAAGCAAGGGCACGGCATTTCTCAAGGTGAGCACAGTCGCTTTTCCTTTACACTGCGTGACTTCATAAACCCTTTGGGGGTTGAATTTTTTCGCCATACTTGACTCCCCAGGGTCGATTTTTGTTATTGCTGATTTAAATTCTTCAGGGGAATGTATTTCAGAAAAAAATTATCATAATTTTTTAAGGGAGACTATAAAGTGACAAAAAATTGTTTGTGTTGTTACATACACATGGTTTATTCATGAGTAACAGCAAGATTAATTCCAAAAAATAAAGCCTATACAACTGTTAAAAAATTACGCGTTGCAATAAACGTCTGTGTAGTTCACAGACGTACAAAAATAAGTGCACGAAGTGGCGTCAAGTGGAAACACAGAGGGAGAAAAGTCAGTTTTGATCCAGTCAGCATCCTCTCGCCGTGGATGCTTTTGAGATGCCGCT
This sequence comes from Rhipicephalus sanguineus, assembly GCF_013339695.2. NCBI lineage: Eukaryota > Metazoa > Arthropoda > Arachnida > Ixodida > Ixodidae > Rhipicephalus > Rhipicephalus sanguineus. The sequence goes on from NC_051177.1 coordinate 112,503,129, forward strand.
CGCTCATCAACATCTGAGTCTTAACTCGTAAGTAACTCCTCGTACGACGGGCTGACATCCAATGAATCAGATTCTGATTTGGCAGTCCAGAGGCGATTCTCATCGCCGCTAAACTCACTTGCAGCAGAGAAACCGGCGCGCACTTCCATAGCGCAAGCGAACTGCGCGTGTGAGTGCACTGAAGTAAACTTTATGGTTGTGTGCGCATTCGGAAAGCAAAAACAAGTCGGGAACCTATAATAGTCCTTCGTCCAAGGTGACGGAAGCAGTTTTTGTGAGTCGCCGAAATAGGAGACGCAACCACAGCGGCATTGTTCGTTGGAGTCAGCGCCTGCATGGAAACGGGCGTAATCGCGTACTGGGGAGCAGTAAACGAGAGAGTAACAAAGCGGTCACCCTTGGAAAGATTCTAAACCAGAAAGCCATCTCCTTGCGGGTGCAACATGCAGGAACCGGCCGAAAGTTGAAACCGAAACTAGCCGGTGCACCGCTATAGTAAAGCATTAAAAATATATCGGCACCAGAAAAAAATTCCATGTAGTATTCCCGCTTGGCAGCACATGCCAAGCAGGAAAAATGATCAGAAAAGGTGCGTTTTTTAAACATACAAGCGATGAGATGCATGTTCCTCTTTGACCGCTTTGAAAGTCTTAACGGATGACGTCATTGACCCTGAAAGGGTTAATTTTGTAATTGAGATTCTCGGGCAGTATTCCTTTGGCACGTGAGCTATGGGGATGAAATAAACAGACTTAGTAGCCTGTCCCCTACTTGCCGCTGCTTGTCACTCAAAGCGGTGCTTGAGGTCACCTTCCACCTGCACCCTGTGCTCCTTTTCGTATCGCTCATTTCAGTATGGGAACCTCATAGTAGCTGGAAGCTGGCCTTTTAAATAGAGGTGTGTGTGAATATTCAAACTTTCGAATATTTTTCGAATAGCGTTTGCCATACGATTCGATTCACACTGGAATTTTACTATTTGAAGTATTCAAACTTCCGGAAAATCAATATAATCATTTAAATCACTGAAAATCAAATTGCAGTGTTTCTGAATGATGCGCGTAAACCCAAATCCCCTCACAAACCTTGACCTCTTGGAAAGTTTAACAGCCGTCACCACACCCGGACGCTATTTCAGAACAGATAGCTCGATCAGTGCGCAGACCGGAAAGAGTGCAGTGTACAAGTGTGAAGCGCAGCATCTTCTTATACCGTACTTGATCGAATGTAACGTGACGATCAGAAGAAATGAAGGCAAGCACAATTCATCCTCAATGGTGCAACCCAGTTGATCTCTCAGTAAATGGAACTCCTGTTAAGCGGAAGATATTTTCCTGGTCCCTTCAGGTTCCATTTAACGACAGTCTACGGTACATAATACAGGAAAGAATAATGAGAACATATATCCAGCAGACATTTGCGTGCAACCACTCACATGTATGTATAGTACAAGGCAAGTATAGAACAAACTTGCCTGTGAGATAAGGTATAGTAAAACTTCATTGGTATGTTCCTGTTTCGTTCAATTTCCCGATATGGTTATCAAATGAAACAGTGTGAAGATTTAGTGAATTCAGATTGTATGTTTTCCCCCGCCTTTTCGTTTCTTTTATTTTTTTCCCCTTTCTTCAGAAACATATAAACAATGTTCTACTGTAGATCATGTAATGCTGGCTTGTGATGTGTTGCAAATGTGGTCTATATGTTGGCGATGCTTACTAATTCAGTTGGTAAGTGATTTCACTGAAGACTGAACATTGCACCTCGTTCCAGGCTGAGAAGTACGATTTGGCGCTGGGCAAGTACCGCCGAGCAGTGAGCCTCCTGGAGCACGAGGACAACCTTGAAGGCGAGCTCAAAGACCGGCGAAACGCCTTGCTCCTTGCCACCCACCTCAACATAGCCCTGTGTCATAACAAGCTGAACGACTCTCTGGAGGCCATCCGTGCCTGCAACAGTGCGCTCGCATTGGAGCCCCGCTCGGAGAAGGCCCTATTCCGCAGGGGACAGGTGAGGCTGCCTTCATTGCTTTGTTAGTGGCACTGCCCATCGTCGCTCCTTTCGAGGTCGTGTGATTGGCCACTGTGGCTAACTGGCTGCAGCATTCTCTGCTGCCATGTACCAGGCGACGTTGACCTCATTTGAATGGGGCTGGAATTAGCCAAAGTGCGTTGACAAGTTAGTTGGTTGACAATCACAATAAATTTGAGCAGCGGGACTGAACCTGGACATAGAATACACACACTTGCGGTGTGTGTGTTCTCCAGAGTCCACGTTTAGTCACATTGTTCAAATTTATTACAGCAATGGCTGTTGTGAGATCACAACAGCCGATTTTTGCGGCATTCTTGTCGATCACCGGTGTCTGTGACCACTATCACGCGAAAGGTTAAAAGGATATCCAGAATCAAGTGGGATTTGAACCCAGGCCTTCTGCATGGGAGTCGAGTATTCTACTATAGAGCCATGCCAGTGCTCGAAACTCTTTTGCAAAAAGGACCCTATACGGGAGTCATGACGGGCAGGGAATCACGTTAACCAATATAACATAGCGTGGTAGAAGAGTAGAATAACACCGGGCGTCACACAATGTGAATTCCATAATGAGTGGGTGGTTTAAAGTCTCCCACCCATTACAAAGGGCTCAGCCATAATTCTTTGTCCTCAGCCGCAGACAGCATCAACAAAGTGTGCATAATGCCGTACAGATATGTAGCGGGTACCTCACTTCTCCGCAGAATGATGATTTATGGCGTAGTGGGTACCTTGCAATGGTACCTGCAGTAGTTGCCGCAAAGTGAGTTTGCAAAGGGCTCTAGAGACTCTGCTTCTCCAGCTTTCGTTGTGATTGTGCTGCATCTTCCACGCCTGGTGCTTTTCTGGGTGATGGAATGGGGAAAGGTTCATTTCCTTGCTAAAGTACAAAGTGGAGAGCCTCACTAAACAAGGGCTAAAGCAGCAGTCTGGGCAGGTCAGTTGGTTAACATCTTAGAAACAGCAGTGCGGAGCAAACAGCGGGCCAGAATTCAGGTGACACAAGCACCAACTCGCAGTGATAAACCTTATGGTAGTGATACTGATGGGTCTTGCTCATCTTGCATTGACCACATGTCTCTGTACTTAAAAGATTAATTCTTGTTAGCATAATGAAGCACTTAATTGAGAGTTTGCGCTCATGCCTTAATCCCTGCCACTTTTCTTCAAGAAATGTGGGCTGGCTTGATATTATCATCTAATGGCAGCGTGTAAAACAAGGAGCGTGTCGGAAAAGCTACATTCGTTTTTTTATGTGCTGGGAGATAACATAGCAGAGACAGCAGCAGCACTGCGTGTGTCTATTCTGCGTTGCCAGTGCCTAGACGTTGCTTTAGGGTGTGCTAAGTGTTGTCCATTGCTCATTCGGTCACGTTGTGTTACATTCCCAATGGGTGAACGTAGCTGGGCATGAGTTGTTGACAGTTCGCTTCTTTCGAATGGGCATGATTCTTATTGAAATTTGAAACACAGATTTTCAATTACTACAACCTGTTTGGTTAACTGATTTGATTAATGAATTTAAGTATACACAGTAACAATAGGAAGGCGTGCACCAATTCAAACATCCTGCCTGTTTCCTGTTGACATTTGGCCAATGGCAGCACTCTGGGAATCTGCCCGATGTCATCGGCAGATAGCCATTGGAAGCTAGCCCACCTCTGGGATCGGGCCTCTGTTCAGAAAGAGTGTTTAGAAAGAAGTCATCTTTGCACTACACTTCTGAACTCTATGCGCCACACATAATACAAAATTTGGCAGGTATGTTCAAATCTTAGTTGTCTATCTTATGAGGAGGAATAAACATATATATTGTGTGAAACGACGAGAACATGTTCTTTCTTCACCCAAGGTGGGTGGCTCTCTCAATCCAGAAAGCCGTTGGCTGAAGTCATGGCACGTGCCCAATCCAATATCATCAAAGCTCTCTGCCATTAACCCTGCCTCCTGCATTTCTTCAATGACTTGTAGCTGTTCTGAAGCTTCACATTGAGTGTTTCTCTCGCGGCGTGGGCACACCAACACCATGTGTTAGAGGTGGCCCAGTACATCACAAAATCAGCATAGGTATGAGAAATTTGCTAGGTAAATCTTGTGCATGATAATTCCATGGCAATAATGTATTTGTAAGCATTCTGCAGAGAATTGTGGCTTCTTTGTCATTTGATTTTGGATGTGGTAGGAATGCTGTTTTTTTTTTATCGTGCGTGAGGGGTGGTTCAAAGATCCCTTTGATCCGAAAAATGGGTGTCAGGGCCAGCTTTCTAACAAGCATGCCTGCGTGCAGCCTACTGAACAAACATGGGGCAATTTTCCGACAAATAATATCGTAGCACTCGCTGATTATCCAGGGGGCTGTAATTTGCTGGAACACGTTTACACTCTTTGCCTTTCGGTCACAGTACAAAGGATACTGATATGCTATTGCAGCAGTGGCTTGACGCGATTTCAAGCTTGAGTATAATCTAAAAATGTTGCGTAATGAATCTGACTGCTGCTGTTAAATTTGTAAGGCTTTTGTGTATTTTGATGGTGTACACGTAAACGAACACTGCTGCTTCTATGGCCAACACGAGCCCAGTCATGTGATTAATGACATTCTTAATGAGTTAATTAATGAGATGTAATGCCCTGTGTGGCCCACAAAAGAAAGAACAAATATTGCCACATGTGATATTTTAGTATTTTTGGCTAATGCTCATTTGCACATGTGCACATAGCATGTCTTGGGTCATGATACTACAGTAGACTCTTGTTAAGGGGGGACGTGGCTTTGGAAAACCAACTTTCTTATAACTTAACAGATGTTGATGAAAATTGGTACAAATATTCAGCATGTCTCCCTGCTGCTTCTAAAAAAGTTTCAGAGTGATATCTTCAGAACTTTTTATTCAATTAAATTTTTACTTCTTGCATTTTCTTGCACTTTGCGCAATGCCTGGAGAGTTTAAAAAAAGGGCTAGAAGGCTAGGTGAATATTTGTTGCATAGCTAAATGCACGCGGAGTGTCATGACATTCTTGCTTTATTTTTTTTGCAACACAATATCCTTGCATTGCGATTCTTTTTGACACCTTCAAATCGGGCACACTCTTGGGATGAACGAGTAGTCACTTCGTAAAATTACAAAGCGTCAAAGTGAGAAAGAAAGAATGTCACGACATGCATTGTAGTCTAAGAAACATGACAAAAGAAACGGAGTCAAAATAGGCCAAACGGTTAGGAAGAAAATGGCTGCGCAAACTTGGCAGGCAGGCAAAAAGGCACTTTTGAGAAAACGGCTCTCGAAGTTTCACCTTGCGTCCAGTGATCTGGAATGCACCAGGATCATAGTTTTTGGTGTTCTTAGTGATGTGAGGTCTCTTGAGCATTTGGTGCTTGCTTTGGTGCACTTTTGATGCCTTTTTTTCCTGTGTGGCATCCTTCTCTGCAGCTCATTGAATGGAGTGCTTTCCAGGCTTTGGGCCAAGTGATGCACAAAACTCTCTATAAGCATGGAGAGTGCCAGTATTATACTTGCAGACTGCCTCATTGACAGCTGTTTCAGCGGCAATCAGTGAAGCGTTTAGCTCTTCTGGTAGAATTGACCAAACTACCGAATGAAGACTCTCGGCCGCATTTTGACTTTTTTTTTTTTTTTTGGCAACAGCCGAGCAACTGAGGGTGGTCAGGTTTTAGTAGACTGGCAGCAATGCAGTGCTGCCAATTTTATACGTGTGCGGTGGTGGAGCCTTGCCTTGAGCTTCTGCAGCACGGTACTTGCACCAGCTCAGGGACCCAAGTGGGCAGAATTCATGGCGTGGCTCCTCATCTCTCGAGGTGACATGATGCAACGTTGCCATTATGGCCTTTTGCATGTCATCAATGTCAACGTTGTCACGGATAGCCATACCATAACCAGTCAGTCTTTTAAATTAATCAGGTCTTGAGTCAGGCCGGCCCATCCTCCAAGTGATCTTTTTTGCTTCTTGATACAGGTGTTGGCAGAGCTGTACCCATCCTCTTTTTGACATGATTTATACAGTCTTCTTTAGCCAATGGAATAAATCCGTATGTTCTTTCTTCAGAAAGAGTCAGGGAAGTATCACTGTCTCCATCAAACATTGGATGTGTGTCGGAGGTCATTCTTTCCAGTGAGCTTCTGAATAAAATTAAGGTTGGGGTCGTGGCATTCAGTACCAACTTTCTTATTCCTTCGTAGGTTTTCATGAAAATTGGCACACTTTTTGCAAACATTTCTGGGATGAAATATATGAGCAGTTTATTCAATAACGCGAGTTGGTCAGATATAAATTCAACTCCCTGCTTCACACACGCCACGCTCATTTGCAAACCTCGCCTGTGATGCGTTTCGTCATCCACTCGGTCGCGGAAACGGTAGTTTGCGAGGCTTTCGTTATTTTAGAAGATTCATCAGAGCTAGCGGCGATACCAAGCACGAATCCAAGCGTGCCTAAATTGCATCACCAGCGCTTTCTTTCATGCCGATGTACTCGGCCGCGGGGTCCGGGAAGTCACGCACTATATGCTGGCTGGCGGCATTCGCAGTGCTCAGCCGCGGCGACGAAAAATCGGCGCGCGTAACGTACTTGGTCTCTCATTTTGCGGCGCCGACGCGCGAAATTGCTAGCCGCTGCTCGGAGCGGTCAATGCGCGACGAGCTTGACCGGGAGTCCGCTGCCGATGCGTAAAGTGCCCATCCGCACTTTCGAGTAGCCAGCGGACGATGCGATTTGTTGCTTGCGACGAAGCACAGTGCGGCTTGTCCGCTAGCGCGATGTCCGTGCCCGCAAAGTTCGGATTCGTCTCGTAAACCAGCGCCGTAAGCGGAGTTAGGCCTAGCCACGACTCCGAGCAGCAAGCTCGGTCGCGGTGTGCGTGGCCGCGGTGCCCGATGTTTCAAAGCACGTCATGTTCGATCGCGAGTACAAAGAGTAGTCCCGCGAAGTTCTTCGTCACGGAGGACGAAGTGCTGACAAGCTGAACTACCCGTGACGCGCATCTGCGATGTTCGCGACGAGCGCGGCACGCTACCCGTCTATCGTACACTGATAACGGCGCTTCCGCTTGCAGCTGTCAAACTACAGGGTAATCATATTCTAAATTATCGTCGACCCGTGTACACAGAACGAGAGCGGACGCGTCACTAAGTAGCGTGATTTTCGACAGTCGTAACATCAGGTAACATCGCGACGCGTAAGCAGCAGACGACTGTCCTCTCGAAGCGAGCATCGGACCAATGGCGAGGCGTTCTGGAGCAACATGGCGGACGCGGCCAATCGGAGGCCTCGAAACGACCTTCAGAGATTTGCTTTTTGTGCGCTTGTTTTTAAAGGGACGCGCCAGCTGAGGCGGGGAATTTGAAAAGGAAGAAATGCCCTTTACGGCGAGCTCAAAATGGCGGCGCCCGGTTGTACCGTTGCGGAGCAAGAAATTTTTGAAAAGCACTGTTTTTTTGCGATCTCCACAATAATTTTCGACACCTCAGCCCGCGCAACTAATTTTTTAAAGCACTTCTAGGTGGTTTTCAGTGAAGATATTTTGGAATCAGATAGAAAAAGGGCTACAGAAACCGAAAATGTGATTTTCAAAAAATCGATTTTTTTGCGATTTTGCGCGATACGAAAGCCGCGTCCCCCCTTAAACGGAACCTGAATGGACCGGGAACATATGTTCCATTAACAAGAGTTCCATTTACCGAGAGAGGAACAGGGGTGCAGAATTCAAGTACGAAATCAATCATATTAGAGGCAGTTGTTCCATCTAAGCAGCCGTTCAGTTAAGAGATTTCCGTTTACTGAGAGTTTACTCTATTCCTGTTCTATGCTTGTTTCCTTTCCTAGGCCTACGTTGCAACCAACGAGTTTGACCTTGCCCGCAAGGACTTTGAGGAGGTGCTGAAGATTGATTCGAACAACAAGGCTGCCCGCAACCAGCTCAGCATTTGCACCGTCAAGCTGAAGCAGCAGCTACAGAAAGAACGCCAGATGTACAAGCACATCTTCGAACGCATGGCTGCCCAGAACGACACTGTAAGTACTCACTCGGACTGCAGTGCTCTGTTTTTGTGTGTTTCTATACCTTCTGCGCCATACATATGGGAAATGTAGATGCAAAGTGGAGACTCTGTTCATCTGCAAATCTTGCCCTAATGTGGCTAAGTGGCAATTTTGTATTGCACTTCAGTGAATCCTTAACAAGCTGCTTGATGGGTCTTAAACAACCAGCGCAGAGCGGACAAGAGACAAGAAAGGGAACATAGACGAGCGCTCGTCGGAAGACAGCACTCGTCTCTGTTCCCTTTAATTGTCCCTTGTCCGTTCTGTGCTGGTTGTTGAAGATGGATTACCAACTAGCCCAATCTCAAACTTTGCTCAATGGTATCTGACTCAGAACCGTCCATTGACCCATCATGTCACTGTCTCATGATGGATGCCGATCAACTGATGGTGAAGTGACTGAGCGTTGGACGAATTTGTGAATGAGGCTTAACGCAGCAGTAGGATGGCACTTTACATGGGCGAATGTTGAATGTTGTGCCACCGAGGCAATTGTAATAAGACAGTCGCTTTGGTAGAACAAGTGCTCAGTACTCGTCCAAGGTCGAAGACAAGGTTTAGCGGCTTCACAGCTAGCATCGCAACCAGTCAGCAGTGGAGGCGTAGGATGGCAGCATATGATGATGGCTATTTTATCGGGCCATGGATGTGTGAGCCGACAAGAATGGCAGCAATTATGAGGCATTTCAGCTTGCTGATGGGTTGGTCATGCCGCCTCTGTCGGCTGCGATTTTGAATGCTGCCCGAGAGTGCTAACACTTAACCGAGAAAATATTTTTAAAGAAAAATGTACATTCTGCAGAATTAGTACAGTAGACTCTCAGTAAACGGAAACTGCTGCTTAAATGGAACAACTGCATCTAATATAATTGGTTTCATACTTGGATTCTGCACTCCTGTTCATCTCTCAGTAAACGGAACTCCTGTTAAATGGAACACATTTTCTTGGTCCCTTCAGGTTCTGTTTAACGAGAGTCTACTGTATTTCGAAAAAGATTTGATTGTCGCTCTGTGTGCCTATCTACACAGATGGTACACGCTGATCGGTTTTTATCATTTTTAAAAGCTTTAATTGGTACCAAGACCTTAAATTGGTACCATGTCACCAATTTGGGGACTCACTGTATGTGCAAGTTACAATAATGCAAGAAACCCTGCTCACTGATACCTAGAAAATCGTCTGTGCAGAGGTCCTGTTGCATAGCTTTGGTCATTCTTTAAAGAAGTATGCGACATTTGCCTCAGAACAGTAGCGGCAGCTCTTGGTCGCTAATAGCTTCGCTTGTAGAAGCAGTACCTAAAATTTCCTATTGGAAACGATTTTCAAGGGACCCTTTCATGCGGGACACTTTGCAGACGTTTTACCCAACATCTGTTCACAAATCTGAGTAAGTTTCGTTGCATGGCCTTCTGAGAACAAGACAAAACTATCCTCCCAACAAGGCTTACGAATTCATAGGTACATCAAATCACATGTTGGAAGAGTGATAGAGACATCACCTGGTCTGATGAACGCACATCCCTTGCGATATTGAGTTGTTTTTGGATGTTTTGCATTATAGTTCTGCCTCAGATTGTTAAATGAAAGAGGAAGAAAAAAAAACGAAGTGGAGGGCCATACTTTGCTAGAATTGCGTAGTACTAGTACTATTAATATTATGATTAGTCTTTCTTTTATTGTATCCTCTTGTTCTTCTCCTTCGTACCAAGATGCTAGTCAAGTAAAACGCAGCGACAGCGAATATAGCTGTAAACCTGATCATGTTTTATAGGTTTAATGTATGCTTTGCAGACAGTGTTCTTTCTTTCTCTGAGAGGGAGCTGATGCTTGCAAGTCATTGTGGATAAACGGTAACTGATGCTGAAGTTGCTGTTGTCTTCAGTGGATCGGAGATTGGCAGTCTCTCCATGCTCTTCTCAACTTCTGTTGGACGGTATTTCGCTGCAGAACGCTCCGGCTAGCACTGCCAAGGAACCGGGCAAGGAGGAGCCGCTGGAGCCGGGCGTCTGGAACCGCTCCGAGGAGAACAATCAGGAGGCCGCTACACCGGAGGAGTCTAAAACGGCCATCGAAGCCGACAAGGAAGTACCGCCGCCACCACCAGAATCGGTCCCCGCGTCAACATAGTCTCTGTCCCTCTGCGCCCAGCCAGAAGCGCCACATTGCGTGGCTTTCGAGCTTGTCTGAAAAACAGATGAAGAACCATCGTTTTGTTTTGTCCCCCCTCTTTTTTTTTTTCTGTCCTGCATTTTCGTGGCACCTTGGTTTCGTCACCTCCGTGATCGCTGTCGTCGGCCTGTCGAGGCAAACTTGCAAGTCTTATCATTCCTCGTGTGCCCTGCTCTTTCAAGGGGTGTGAAATGCCTCTGAGCATCATTTCAGCCGGTGTTTTCAATAAAAACTTGTTCGTATAGATGTGGATGTGTTTTAGATTAGCACGTGACATGCACCTGCATGGCTGTAAGGATTTGTAAAAAGCAGTGCATAATAAAAGTTGCATTTCTGCCCGAAATACAAAAGTGGTAATGAAATAGCTGGCTCAGTATTATGCATGGCATGGTTTAGTGAACGTCGGCAGATGTCTGCAAATGGTCCACACAGTTTTTCTTACAACATTAAAAGCATTGGCGAGCTTTTACACCTATTCATGTCTTTGCATGGGGATGAAGTTTTGCCTTGGAAATTAACACCACTCTCTCAAAGTGAGTAATGGAAGGTGCTCCGAGTTTGGGTCTTCACCTCTGCGCTGCATCCTTTTGTGGGAGCAGTAGGCTATAAAATAATGTTCACTGTTGGTTTTGTGTTGCCTCACTTGGCGCCATTTCTACCTGTTGACAAGAACCTACATCCTTGTTCATAGCACAAAACCACGAATGTGTCCTGAGCTTGTCTTTCAGTTACTGCAAAACGTTCAGTTTTCTCTTTTTTTTTTATTTTTAAGTGCAGTTTATATAATATACCTAGCTTTCTAAACCTTTCTTGCCCATGTTTGCCTTGAATTTTCAACTCATTGCCAAATCTAGTGCTGGAAGCTGCTACATCTCCCAAGTGTGTTGTGGCGTGCTTCTACGCATTCAGGGTGTTGGTAGTGAAGCACTGGGGCAGCCAAGGTGTGTGTGGGGGGGAGGGGGATAGTTAACCCCCCTCCCCCCCCCCCCCCCCACCCTCGAGAAGAATTTCTGGGGTAGCCAGGGTGTTGGAGGGGGAGAGGTGGTAGTTAACTCTCCTCATGTACTGCATTGGCTCTAGTTTCCTCTACCACAGGAGCGACCAAGTAAACAAGAGTGTGTTGCACCCCTGTAATCTTGGAATTTCGATGCGTAGACTTTCCGTCGCTATGCTTTCCTCATGCATTCCAAGCTAAATATGCCAAGTGGCGCCATCTGGCAAGCTATATCGAAACTCGCTTTAATTCTTGTGGCCTCCGAGATTGCCTGAGCGACTTCAAAACTGTAGTTCTGCCGTCGATCTCCACTTTTGTAGAGATTAGTAGCTTCAACTAACAAGGTGTTAGTAGCAGGTTGTAGAAGACCGTGATCAATGCCACCTCCGCGGTTTATAATATATTATTCCATCTAGATTCATGCCTCAACGGCAGCGCTCTCTAAACGAAAATCTTTGAGGCCATTTTCTGCCGGCGTTTTAAATTGCGATTTTGAGTTTCCTCTGACGTCGGCGCCACCTACCACCAGCCAACAAGGCATAGTGGAGGGTCGCATAGTAAGTCTATTTATCCACCTACTCTCTTTCCAACTAAAGAGAGAGAGAGTTGTTGTTTTAACGAGGAGAAAGGAGGTGAGAAACAAACGAATGCGCGCATGCGCAGAAACCGTTATTGATCCACGGACGAAAGGAGGAGAGGAGCGTTTCGCTGCCTCTCGCTGCTGGCTTGTTCTTCCCGAGGAAATCGTGCGAGCGTTTGAAACAGTGGCGATAAGTCGTTCGACGAAGGGATTTCTCGGCGATACACTGCTTGCTTACCCGTGTGCGATCTCGAGCCGCGCGGACTAGATTGCTCTGCCGAGGACGACAAGATGGCACTAAAAGGATGCTACGCCTGCCTCAAGTACACGGTGGTCATTCTCAACTTTCTCTTCTGGGTGAGTGGCCTCGCTAATCCAGAGATGAGCGCGAACCGATTTTTGCCGCCCAACTTTTGTCGCGACATCGCGTTGCGCGGTCGCCAAGCGCTTTCGACTGCTTTGACGGCTCGTGTGCGTCCCGCACGCTTCGCAATTGCGTCTCGCGCGCTTTTGGAGCGTGCCACTATAAATTGCGCCTTGTGTGTTGTTGCTTCTCAGCACCGATCGGAAGAATCCAGCGGAGCTGTCAACTTGGTCCCGGCGCGTTCCTTATTTTAGGCTGTTGCCACCGCGCTGAAACGCGTGGGGCGTGCGCCTTTTGATTCTGCATCGATGCAGCGCGGTAACCAAAAAAAGAGAAAAAAAGTGAAACTGGTGCACAACTCGATGCGAGGTGTCCACACCAGTATCCGATCGATGTAGACTGTTGCTCACTGTCCGGATACACGACGCTGAAACATATAAAATTAATAAACACATATGGTCTCCCGCACTTCACTGTCATTATAGATTGCGTTGCGCAACACATGCAGATGAGCGTCGACTCCATTGTGCGATGTGTTTTCGCTTCTCGACTTTTCATTTGCGGTCACTTATATTATCCGAGCAGTGGACGCTTGAGTTACCCTCAATGGGGCCCGCAGCGCACGCTTGGTTGCTTACAGGAGCCCCTCCTCTCTTACCTCCTCTCCATATTCTTTCCCCTCGTTTCTCCCTTGCGATAACGATGTAGTAAATCGTTTCGTTTCGTTTACCGGCTGTTAATACAGTTAAACATCTGCGCCGATACGCGTGGTAAGGCTCCTGCAGCTTCTTCTTTTATTTATTTTTTCCCCCAAGATGTCCCTTGAACATCTCTCAGCGTTTGAGTAGGGACCGTAGTTTGAGTGTTTCGATTGTCCCACACCCATGGTTGCGTAGAGGACCGCTGCAGCAGCCACAAAAAAAAAAAAAAAAAGACGCGCGGGGAGTTGCCACTCGCTCGCTCGCCCCAAAAAAACTTGTTCGAATGCACCCTGAACCTGACCGCGGCGGACTGTCGCGGGCGGCTGTCCGGATAGTCGCAGAGCGCGCCATTTGCCGCCTCCGTAATAACAGAGGCTTTCTTTTTTTCGTGGAGGGCAGCCCTATTTCTTCTCTCGCGCATCTTTTTCTTTCGCGGTGCCGTCGAACTTTCCGCCGCTCCTCCCTCCCGCACCCTACGATCCGTATTGTTTGGCAGTTGCCGCGGAGGCCATCAAGTTGTGAAGAGCAGCAGTGCCCACATTCCTTTCTGAGCCGTGCCTCGTAAGTTCTTCGCTGTGCTGTGCACTTGTGGATACGCGCAGAGCACCGACGGCGCACTCGCCTGTTGCTGACGGTCTCCAGCCATCTTCCGCCCGTTTCGCTTTTCGATCGTCTTTTTGTTTCGTTTTTTTTTTTTTTTCGCGCAGGCTTCTGCTGGCGACTGTGTATTCGGTTTCGCACTTACTTTCTTGCTGGAGGTACGTACTTCGATCGTCACGTGGTATACGAGCTCACGCTGCACGTTATCCGTAGCATAAGTGCGATCGCGTGCACTTTAGCGGGAAGCTTTTGTTACTTTTTTTTTACCGTTGAAATGAACATTTTGACAGTTATAACAAAATGCCAGTAAATATCTAATAATTGCCTGCGCTTTCGTATCCCCGCGCTGCGTCGTTTCGAATAAAACTTAAATTCGCCGTGCTGTGTCGATAGCAGCTATCAAAACCTAATTAGAAAACGAGGCAGAGGGCTTGAGGAGATAACGGACAACGAACGCGATGACCGCGCCTGAACACTTCTGCGTTGGAGTTATCGTCATTGGAGTATTATTGCTGTATGCAAATCGCCTGAACGGAGCACCATTCGCGCGGTCGGCTAGCTTTGCATTTGTAGCTGATGGAGGAAATATCCGTTTTGAGAACTTTCTTTTACGCCCAGCATAGTTACGACATCGTTGTTTTGCGTATTATTTTGCACTGTCAAATTAGGGTGGCTACATCGTAACCGCGTGTACTCGACCATGGTTTGCCGTCATCTGTTCATGTTTCTTCCTTTCATTTTGAGAGTTCTCTTTGTTCCACCTTACACAATTATTTACTTGATGACGCGTAAAGTGTATGTTGTGCAATTTTTTTTAAATTTTATTTTGTAAGCTCTGTATTTCTCATCGTACCTGCGTTTGAATTCAGTGTCAGCATTAAGTAGTTGTCATTAATTTAATGTTACTTTGTTCGATTTAGTTTGTTACTTTATGCGCCTCATTGTAAAGCTTTGTACGATTGAGGGTAAAATAACTGATACGAAACGTCCTGTTTGAACGAACTCCCGCTTTATACGAACCGCATTTTTAGTCGCTCGACAAACATCCAGGAAGCCAGTGGTAAGGTATCGACCTATATGTTTGCCCGGCCACCATTCGATTCCGCTTAGTACGAACGGCCGAGCATGTGTGTCAAATCCGACGCGCCCGAGAGGAAGCTCTCCGCATGCACAGGCGAGAGACAGCTTGACGGAAAGGCGTGTGCGACGCACCGGAAAGGAGGGGACTATACGTAAGACACACTGGCGCCGCCATTTTGAGCTGTTAAACGACTGCTTTCATTTTTTTTTTGTATATCTCGGACGTGAATTAATAAGGGAATGAAATAAAATTAAAGGAAATAAAATTAAGGGAAATAAAATTAAAAGAAAGTGGTGGCAAGCCCGCTCCTACTGAAAGCAATAACGGGCATAAAACCAATCAAAATAAACGAAAAGGGGTATAAAAACTACCCAAGACGCAAATTTAGTGGGAAAAGCCAATTGGAAGAAAAAAGGTGGGCACGGTAACGCATCTGCATCCTAAGGTGTTGGCTCAGCGAGCACACAAAGCACTCACGTAGGCCTTTTATTGATGATGAATTGTGAAGAAGATGCCCGGAACGATGAGACGAGACAGGGCGTGCCCAAGAGGACCCGAGGGCCCCAGAGGTCCTGGTTGGCAGTGCGCCGGAGATGCCGTGAACCATGAACGTCTGTTGACCTGTACAATGATGGGGTGCCTGGAAACTAAAAAAGAAGATGAGTGCAAAGGACACCGGCCAAACGCCGCTCTATTGCAACGCTGGACCGGCCTCCAGGGGATGATAAAAACGTTTACACCGCCACAAGGCGAGCCGTCTAGCCTGGTCAAGCTGAAACACTAGCACTTTACAGCGGCACCCTTCCCCCTAATATGGGGGATGGGGAAGAATAGGAGGGTAACCGGATACGAGAAGAGGGAATGGTGCGGTCGTCCCATGACTGAACCTCTCGATCGCGGCTCACCTGTTGGCCATCGCTACGGCGCTACAAGCGCGGAGGGAGTTAGGGTAGGACAACATGCACTGTGCGTGCGGTTATTAATGATGTCATCAGAGGAGTTGTGATTCTTCCCAAGGCATGGTGAAGCTTGGGGTGGCTCTTGAGACTCGCAAGGAGGTTTGCGAGATGCATTCACCGTTTACGGTGTTGGGAGGATTAGAGCCAGCCTGACCAGTTAACGAGCTGAATAGTAGTAATTAGATAGGCATGCAAGAAGATGCATGCTAAGTGCCTGTGAAGACACTCGATGTGCCGTTTAGTTCGTTTAGTTGTTAAATATATTAAACGGCAAGGCAACAGCGCAATATGATGGCACCGAAACCTACCAGTAAAATAGTCTATAACATACGTGTCTCTGTGCAGGGGCGTAGCCAGGGGGGGGGGGGTCCACCGCCCCCCCCGAAATTTTTCAGTTTTGCTTGCGTATATATATACACGCACACATACAAACGCACGCACGAACATACCTAAAGTATGGTTCCACCCCCCCCCCCCCCAAAAAAAAAAAAAGAAAACATTTCTAGGACCGATGAATAAAGTTCTTGACTGACTGGCTACGCCCCTGTCTCTGTGGGTGATAGCTATTGTGTTGACCAGTGGCGTGGATATAGAAAGGCCACAAGGGGGGATACACATCTTGCTATGGCGGCCATATTGTTTTTATAAATGTAGGTCTTGCTTTTTTATTATACGAAAATTAATATCATATATCTTGAAATGAAATTGAAAAAAAAAAAACGAGCATTGGGGTTCAACCTCATTGTGCCATTGAGTCTTCTCGGAAACCGGTTGAACGGGAGTTTCAGTTTCAACGCAGTCTTACGCAGCTATTGAACGCTGGTGAACTTGAACTTTATTTCGCATGTTTACAAGGTACAGATAACAGGAGGGCAGGCAGAGAGTCACACATCGGCTCGACTGTCCCTCACTAGCAACAGGCAAACGTGCAAAAAGCAAAAATACAGTGCATGAACAGGTGCATGTATAGAGAAAAAAAAAACAATGTGCATATTATGACGTGGGTAAGAAATAATTGACATGAATACAAAATAACGTGTTTCATGCAAATTTCAAAAAACAAAAAAAAACCCACTAAAATAGCGATTTTGTAAAAGCACTTGTATCTTAAGCACCGCATTCATGATGATACAAAGTTTCAAACGCGTACAAACTACAAAATAAGCAAGTGTTAAAAAAAAGGTTGAATAATAAATATTCTCTACACTGTGAGCAGGAGATCAAAATAAGCATTCGACGAGCGTAGTGCTCAAGTTTCTCTCAGCTTTTGACATATTCAGGGGTTCAAAAACGAGAGCGCCGGTCGCGGACGCGCTGAGAATATATTTGGCCGGGTTAAACCATAAAATGAAAATGCTAGCACTTTTTTTTGTTATAATGTGTAAAAGTGTACAGCGTAAAGTACAACTCCAGCTCCTCTTTGCTTCGTGTATGTATACCTGTTAGAAACATCCATCCCACGATTTACCCCTGGATACTTTCTCGTAAAGCATGTTTTCGTTCACCGGTGTTTTTTTTTTTTTTTTTTTCAAAATCACAAACTAGTCGAACAGTCGGATTCATACATCATTGGTCAATTTCCTCCACGAAATCGTCGACGTAAATAAATAACGGTGTAGATGGTCGACGATTCGTTACTTACTTTGCATTTTAAGCTCCAGCATAAACAACTGCGGCAATTCGCAAATAATCCGTAGCATTTCAGAAAGCTCGTGCTCTCTATACAGGGCCTTTTGAGACGAAAAGCAGCTTTCACTTTTGGAACTTCGTTTCTGCTCTTTGGAAGGGCATTCCGATTTCAGAATTGGTTTTACAAACATTGGCTATATATATACTTTACTTGTCAAGCAATTCAAATATACTTTTTGAAAGAGAAATATTGGGGGGGGGGGGGGGGGGGGGGTACACTTGCAAGCTGTGTCCCTTCACTCCGAAAAAGGGGGAGGGGGGGTCGGGGACCCCCCCCCCCCCCCTCGTCAGCAACGGCGGCCGCCTAGGCTTCTAAGAGGACAGACTTTTGGGCTAGTTGGTTTGTTACGTTCATTGAAGCCATAGCGCTGATAAGACAGGGACCACAGAAAGAGGACAGGACGTGCACGTCCTGTCCTCTTTCTGTGGTCCCTGTCTTATCAGCGCTATGGCTTCAATGAGCCTAGACTTCGAGCGAGATAGGAGTTATGTATCCGTTGAGTGGAGCGAAGATTTTACGGGGAAGTTAGCGAGAAAAACATGTTCTGCGCTGACGCTTGTTTGCGCGGCGTTCCGCATAGCGGTGCGAATGCACGCGAAGAATGCGTGGTTGCTATGACGAACATTAATGCAGTCGCTCACAACGTAAGAGAGAACCGTGCCAAGCCAACTAGACTGCGCTCGAAGATTAATTATTTCTTCTCCGCAAATCCAAAACACTATACAGGCGTATTAGAAAGTAAATGTTGCTCGTTTTTGTCTAAAATAGTCGTCTTCGGCAGAGCGCTGACGTTAGGCATATCTGTATGCACTGAACACGCAAATGCGCTTGACGTCACGGAAATGAGCGAACGCAATGGGATGGAGGATCTGTGCAAATGATCTTGGTGTCGGTCAGCGAAGCTTATGTTGTTTCCTAGGCTGTTACTGACTACGAGTTATATTGTGGGTTAGGATATGACCGCAGTTTAGTTAGAGGGCCGGCGATAGCTTTTACCGCGTGGTATTCTTTGACATCTAACTGGAACACCCAATGCACATACACCTAAAACATGTGCCGGCGTACTCTTTTTTTTTTTTTACTTTTAAATTCCCCCCCTCCACTTTTCGTTCTTTCCTTTTTTATTTTGACGTTAGTGATGTAATGTTGTTTTCCCCACATTTGCATGATTCTTGTGCGGGAAACGCTCGTGAAAGTTTTAGGTTTTATTCATTCACTCTTTATGTTATCGTGGTGTACAGTCATCGTGAAGTTAGTTATCGCGTTAGTACAGTTAGTGGTAGTTAGTGGTAATTTATAAAAATAATGATAAGGCAGTAAACGAAGTACTGAGCTGCATATATCAAAATCATTGACTTCACACGAAGCTGTACGGTTAATTTTGTTGTGGCGTAGCCACTGTTTTTTTTTTTTTTTTTTTGACGTTTACACCCTTTCTGCCTTGCTTTCAGTGCAGTCTTTTTCTCCGGTGCGTCATGCGCGCTTGCATTGAACTCCTTAAATATCCACAGACTCTGCGAAGTCTTCTAAAAAAAAGATATCTCCAGCCTCCTTCGTCGCTCTAAAATAAACATAACCGTTAAGTCATAATGATATTTAGCGCAAACACTAGACAACAGACGAAGGAGATGACGTAGACGCAGCGCATTCTTCCAACTAAAATTTACTCCAAAGGAACACACATATGGACCAAAGAAAAAAAAGAGAAGAGAAAAAGAAGAAAAAACCTGGGAGTGAAAAGAAAAAGTAGATAAAACCAAGAAATGTGCCGCTCGGAAAAGAATAACACGTCATACACGGAACTGCTCTTATCTCTGATCCCTAAGTGTTTTGTCTCTAGGAGAGGAATATCTCATCTTAACATACAGAACGCAGTGTGTGATGTACATGGAATTTATGTACATATTTTTTTTTCTCCTCGTATTTCAAGAGCTGCAAGCGGCAAAACGGATTCCGTGCTATTTGGAAAGAACTTTCCCGCGTTGGTGGTTTATTTAGCAGCTTTTCCCTTTCTTTTTTTTTTTTCGGTGATCTCAACTGATATACGTGGTTGTCTGGGCGAAGCACTTTAGTCCCGGAAAGTCTGTGTATAGTGTTGGGCGTCTTTATGTCTTATTGCTTTTTTTTTTTTCGAATTGCAGTGTGCCGTTCACTACAGTAGAGCCTATTGCGAGGCCACTTTCTTTCTTTCTTTCTTTCTTTCTTTCTTTCTTTCTTTCTTTCTTTCTTTCTTTCTTTCTTCTTTCTTTTCTTCTTCTTTCTTTCTTTTCTTTCTTTCTTCTTTCTTTCTTCTTTCTTTCTTTCTTTCTTTCTTTCTTTCTTTCTTTCTTTCTCTTTCAATACTCTACACTCTTATATTTACTGTACGTGAGCTCAACCGCGCTCATGCACGAAAAAAAAAAAAAAAAGCCCGCCCTGGATATGGTTCGTGCCGAATACTCATTAGCGAAGTGCTTTCACGCTTTACGAAGCCCCAACTATATAGCGCTTGTCGCCCCATTTTTTATTGCTTTCTTTTTTCTTTCCTTTTATGTTTCCTTTCGCAGCTGACCAAGGGCGCACACATATGACTGCATGTTTGTGTTTCTGGCGCTTCGTGCAACATCGCAATAAAGCGAAACGCATCTCACTTACGGGTGGAGGAAATCGGCACACGTGAAAAAAAAAAAAAAAAGAACACTTCATGAGTTCACATTCTCTTCGTTCTTTCTTCTTCGTGAGCCGACGTTAACCTTGCGTCGTGTACAGATGTGAAGAAGAAAAAAAAAAACGCAGGTAAAGATTATCCTTGAAACGTAAACTCTTTTGCTGCCGTGTGGTGAAACCCTCCCCTCCGCATGGTCGATTAAACAAACCGTGCGGGGCTTCTGAAATGTCAAGAGGCGTTCTGCGTTGAGCTGAGTGCCCTCATAGTGAAGAGAGATGTACAAAATACTTTTTTTTTTGCCAAAAATAGAGGGATCATCAACGCATGCCCGCATCGCCCCTGGCGTACTAAGTAAACAAGGGCGGTTTCTCAGTGTAAACAGCCACTTTCTGATTAATAGTTTTATTTATTATTCTCGTGCAATAGCGGTTGGAGCGGCATGGGACCTTGTCTCCTTGATATTTTCTCCCTGTCTCTGTCTCTCTCTCTTTTTATTTTACTCTCTCGCGATTCGAGGCACAGATACGCGTCGACATGCCAACAACGCCGGTTGCAGGCATTCATAGGATATATATATATATATATATATATATATATATATATATATATATATATATATATATATACGCACACATATACAGTAAGGTAAGCTAGAGTGATAACATATGTGTACTTCTGAAATACCGGACAAGTCCTTTTTTTTACCAGCGGCAGGGGTCGTTCGTAATTTAAAGAAAAAAAAAGATAAAACGAAAACGCCAACATGAAATTCCCGCAGTGAATCCCCTGACGTCATCAATGGCGGGCACATTTATTAAAGAAGGATCACACATTGCTCCCTGTGTAGGAAACTGACGGCAAGCGTGCATGCGCTTAGGTTTACAGCTGGAACGTCGAACGAGGCCGAAGAAGACAGTAACAAGAGCTTGTCTCTCTTATTTTCTAGCCCCGACTGGCACTCGATTCATCATAGGTAATACCCGGTTGTAGTGGTTGATCTCGGAGTTGCGGTTTACCCCACAGTTGCCGGGGCAAAGGAAAGGGGGGGGGGGTATAGTGGTTGAAACAACTTTTGAGAGTGCGACAGCGCGATAAACAAAATAAGTACGTCGCTGTCACAGCGACGTACTTATTTTGTGTGATCACCATTTCTATAGGCTGTGAGTTCGGATCCCACCGACGGAAAGGGTGATTTTTCGTCCACTTTAATTCATTGCGATATACGTCGCAATTACTACACTACAGTTAAAGACAACCGTCAGTGCCCCTATGCTTTTCTGGGCCTGATTGTCTGTTGCACTCATTTGGTTGGGACGATATAGCTGTGATGCGTAGCTCGATAGTCCACCGTCCCACTTCACTTTGGTTATTCCACCGCATAAAAGAGAGTGGCCACTACGCCCCTCGCTTCCCGTCTCCTCCTCTCCCCACCCCGGAGTGCGTTGCTCCGCGACCCTGAACGCCGACCTCCCCGGGTCCTCGTCGTCGCCGCCGCCGCCGGAACACACACCCACCCTCTCCCCTCCCGGCGTCGTCTTCCGCGCGTACGTGTGTCTCTGAACGCCCTTGTTCGCCTCTTCTTTCTGTCCGTCTCCTCCGATGGATGCATCCTGCTGCTCTCTTCTTCGTCCCGGTGACGTATTTTAGGAAGAGGATGCCTTTGGCACCGTTCCACGCCGCCGCGGCAGCTGCTGCTGCCTCCGTTCCTCTTTATTTTATTTTTATTTTTCCGCGCCTCACGCCTGTTGGTTGGGGCCCGGGCCCGCCGCGCCACCTCGTTGTCTGGCTGTTCGCTCCCCCTCTCTGTCTTCGCCCTTTCATCCCTTGTTACGGCTCGGTGGCATGCGGCCCTGTCGCCTGTCGGCGTTATACACCTGAAACTTGCAATACGAGAGACGAGGCTTCGGGCTCCGGTCCGACGTCTCTGCGTTTTCGGCGAGCGTTCGCTATTGTGCTCCTATGCAGCTGACTAATTCATTCATTCATTCATTCATTCATTCATTCATTCATTCATTCATTCATTCATTCATTCATTCATTCATTCATTCATATGCTGCTACGTGAACGAGAAGAACTAGGATAACAGAAAGCTGAGCTAGTTGGTAGGTATTCCTGTTAATCGACTGGGCGTGCAAACACTGACACAAGAGAGAAGTCAGGATGCTGTTTCTGTTGTCCTGACTTTTCTCTTGTGTCCGCCCCCACTGTAAGGCGCGCTTCATAATCTTATCGCGGTTTTGGCACGTGGAACCCCAACAATTATTATTATCCTTCGAGAAGCCAAACCCTACCTGAAGTGCTATGAGGCCATCACCAAGGTGCCCTTCACAAGGGAGAGCGGCTGAGGTGCATGGCGAGGTCTCGCAGGATGTACTGCAAAGGCTTAGACAATGGAAGTGGTCAGTGCCCCAGAAAGGCAAACACGAAAAGGAGCCGACTGGGAGCTCCGATAGGCTAAGCTGATGGATGAGAAAGCAGGCCTGCCGAGCCGTCTCTCTCCGCTGAAAGCCCTGCTCAGCAGTGCACAACAAAGGGAGTGGCAGCGAAAGTCATACGCAAGGTTGAGAGTGGGAACGTTCTGCTTAGTGACGTGAACTCTTAAGCTGACAGGAGTGCTATACCGCATCAAAAGAAACTGATTTGCTTCTTCAGTCAATGAAGAATAGAAGTTTCATTTTGTTAGTACATAGCATCGGCGTATCCAGAATTTTTTTCTCTAGGGGGGGGGGGGGGGGGGGGAGTGAGTGAATTCCCTTCCCTCCGAAAGCTACGCCAATGGTTAGTAGTATCACTTTAGGCCAGCTTGAAGACGTGAGTTGCACCAACAGTGCATGTGACTACTGTAAGTACAGCTGCTCATGACTTCAATGCTGCACTTTCCCTTGAACTTCCCTTTCGCTGTGTATTCGTGCCTCTTATGATCAATTCACAGAATTTCATTGCTATCGTGTCGTACTTTCGTCCTGATTGTTACTAGAACTTGTACTACCGTACCCCACAGTTGTCGATTGATCTGATTTCTTTTTTTAAATTGCTTGGAAAGAAGAGCATGCAGAAATTTCACTCTTTCACATAACCTTTTCTCTCTTAGCATTTGTATTCGTTGAAAGCGAGAGTTTGCTCATATAAATGTTCTTAGAATGGCGACCGCTCCAAAACTCACTTTCTCTGCTACAAAATTATAAATTTGGCGCTCCGGCATTGCTCCTAAATAGTTACTTTCTGCTCCAGAGCTGCTCCAAAACAGCGTATTTGCTGCTACGAAGCTGCTGGCCTGCGCATTAAAAAATGACGTGAAATGTTCGAATGAGGGAAGGCATGGAGCACAATTGGTGCCCCCCTTCTAGATGATAGGGGGTGGGGGGGGCTCTTCCCCCCCATTCCCCCTTCGTGCGCACGCCTATGCCGGTGAGGCGCAGTCTCGCTCTTATATCCCTTTCAGAAAGTCATTCTCTCCCTTCGTCCATCTACACCTGCATGCAAAGTGGGCAGTTTGTTTCTTCGTGTTCTTTCTTTCAAGTATCAAGCGCGCTTGCTTACGCGCAACGTGTTTTACGCACGCTTGCACTTTTCTAGCTTACGTCTAGACACCTGTCACGGTATACGGGAATGTATGGCTTGTTTTGATAACGGACCTTGCCCTTCGGCTACGTTTCGTTGCGATGTAAGAACCGACGCCCGTCTTTCTGATGAGTAGGCGTATTCATCAGCAGACGCATCATCAGCAGTGTTCGCACTCATAATCCGGTGCATTTGTTTGCCATTGCCTACATATAGATGCTTGCGGCTGCTTCTTGAAGAGCTTCAGCAGTATACAGCGAGATGGCGCCTTTTTTTTTTTTTCCTTCGAATCTGCAGGTGAGAACAGTGAAATGAGTGTAATGAACGCTTTAACTGACAAAGATCTGCTGCTATTTGGTTTTCGCTGTTGGATGCTCCGCCTCTAAGCATGGGCGTGCTGTTATCGCAGAAACAAAGCAAGGGTTAGCCGCCAATGCATTACTTAGTAGAAGTCCCGCCGAACGCGCTTCTTCAGCGCTCTTTCTTCAACGCGCTTTCTTCAGCGCGTTTCAGCGTATGAACTGAAGCTGTCGGTTGACAAAAGCTAGCCCCCCCCCCCCCCCCTCCAAGGGTATATACCCACGGGCCATGCAGTGCAGAAGCCAGCCGCCGGAGTTGTGGTGCGTCAGCACGGGTAGGTGCCTTCGTTCTCGGCACTACGCGCTGCGATGCCGGCAGAGATAGAAGATCGTTCGCTGACAGCCGCGGTCCCGGTAGCAGCGACGAGGAGGGACCCCCCCCCCCTAGCTTCTTCGGTTCGCTCCGTTTCTGGCATGGAAGGGGAACACCGGATGCGGCGCTTCTTTTTTTTTTTTTTTTTCACGCGGGACGCACGTGATGGATCAGTGGTCAAGGGGAGGGAGGAGGCCCACCGATGCACGGAAAAACGATAAGTGATGCTATACAGTCACCCGCGAGGAATTCCAATTCGTCATGCATGTTTCTGCTGTCGACGTGTGTGTAACTGCAGTCGCTAGGAGCACGTCTCTCTATGTGTAACACGAGCGGTGCCGCCGGAAAGGTGTTGTCAACGTACTCCTCGCGCTGCCCCAGGATTATAAATTGAACAACCCAGGACACCGTGTTAAAGAAAAAAAAGAAAAAGAATGAAGTATGGGCAGGACAATGAAGGCATATTAGTAACACACCAGCTTGTTCGCGCGTACTGCGTAATATTTAAAAAATAATTTTGCTTTTTTTATCTCATTTTAACACGAAAGTGTTTTGTGCCGTAGCCCACCAAGACTTTCATGACGTATTTCCGTCACGGAAATACGTCAGCAGTCAACTACTTCTGTGACGGCGCGTTTCACTTTCGTGTTATACCGATTCTTATGGCGGAGGGATCAGCCATCTTTTTTTATTTTCTTGCAAGAGCCACGACATGACGCCGTACAGTGGTAGGACTCTGGATTTCGGCCACTGGGGGTTCCTTAACTTTGCACCTAAATCGATGTACACACTGGCGTTTTTGCGCTTTATTTGTGCACAGGCGCGTTTTTCCATCGAAACGCGCAGGCGCGCTGTGGTCGGGAATCGGACCCGCACGCCTTCCTGGGCAGCGCAACAACACGCATAACCGTTAAACTGTGTAGATCATATATATGTACATAGGTTTTTGACAATTTTGGTCGTTTCCTCTCCTGCTAATTCCGCCCGTGCGAGTATTAAGGCTGATGAATACTGTCCGCTTTATACACGTTTGTCCCGTGCATCGTGTACCTATGCATGATTCTTGACACAACATATATAATAATAATATCTGGGGTTTAACCTCCCAAAACCACGATATGATTATGAGGGACGCCGTAGTGGAAGGCTCCGGAAAGATCGACCACCCGGAGTTCCTTAACGTGCACCTAAATCTATAGGTACACGGGCCTCAAACATTTTCGCCTCCATCGAAAGTGCAGCCGCCGCAGCCGGGATTCGATTCCGCGACCTTCGGGTCAGCAGTCGAGCGCCATAACCACTAGACCACCGTGGCGGGGCACACAACATATCGCGATTGCTGACGACGTTACTCTCTCGATCTGTTAACTCCAAGCTGTTTTCACTGATCTCTATACTGTGTATGGTGTCGTTTCTATGTTGTGTTGTATTCGCCAATGAATGTGCACATTTCTCTTCGCTACTTCCTTTTGCGTTGTTCGCGGAAACACCTGAGGCATCGACGAGCGCGCCCGAAAGTATACTGGTTCGAGCGTTCGCACAGGCGTGCACGTATACACAGTTTCCACGCATTCCTGGGTATTCTGCGAGTGATCGTGGCCTATATATATACCTCCACGGAGCTTCGGCTATACGGCGTTTCTCGCTCAAAGGCGCGCGCGACATTGATGAAATACTGTTGCAGGAGTGCGTAGCTCTGCGTATAGTATATATACGTGTGTACGGGTGTGGGTTTCGGGCTTGCACGTATACATGCGCGGCCGCGGCTCGAATGCGTCGAGATACTCTTCGATTCGATTCTTGCCACCGCAATTGTTCGGAATTCCTTCACATGCAGCCAGCTGCGCGGTACACCTATGGCACTATATATAGGTGCACCGTGCATTCGGGAAGGTATGCATCGCGCGACAGGTATGGATTGTGTTGCACCTCTTGGGAATGCGGTCAACAGATTCGTGTCTTGTGGCAGGAGGAGAGAGCGACCGCTTTGACGAATGAATGAACCATAAATCTTTACAAGGAAGGGGGAGGGGGAGGGGGCAGCTCTAAGCAGCACCGCTTAAACTCTTTTGTCTAGGTGGTGTCTTACTCTAGGCCACTGTTGTCGGCCGCTTTTAGGTAGGAAAAGGGCGTCTCGGATAGGGAATTGTTGATCGAAGTGTACATTCATTCTAAGTATATGCCCTTCGTTTGCAGCATGTGTGTTCGGAGCAGTTCACTCGCCCTCACTCGAAGTCGGCCACTTGGTTGGCCCACGACTTAGCATGCCACGATGACTGTCAGCTCGTCGTGATTATACTTACTTGGGTTCGGATGTCTCCAGACCAGCAGGTCACGCTTAGCGCAACTCAGCCACTATCTCGAGCATTCTTACTTATATCACCGTCGGCGGTGCTCTTGTGCACTCCATGCAGGGCCCCTTGCATTCAGGCACACGGCAGCCATTGCTGACGCAGGACTTATCATTAGCACCTATTATTAGTCGCTTGCAAAGCTTATAATTACTAAAACGTTTTTTTGTGGCTTGCTCCAAGGATGCACTGTTACGCTAATCCGCACCGTGCTCAGTTTCCCGAATCCCGCTGTATAGACTCGCTACGTGGACATGTCGGCGTTTATCGTCGCCGGGGCGTGCTTTTAGGTAATTAGTAATAATTTATAAGTGGCACTTCGACGCTCAATAGGGCTATTAACTGCGTCCATCTGTCAATACGGACTAGGCTTCTTTTTTTTTTTTTCTCTCTCTCTCTCTCTACACGCCTTCGGTCGCCGCGTTGGCCCGGGGCTCTTTCAGTGCTCGGGTCAGGTTCAGGTTTTTTTACGAGCGTGGAAGCGGTCCAGCCGAGGCATCAAGAACAGCGACAGCGCCTGTCTTTCTTTTTCTTTTTTTCCCCTCGCCGCTGCACGTGCTTACGTCGGCGGCGGCGGCGACAGAAAGGGGCTCCAGCGCCGCATGCTGCCAGAAGCAAGGATGGTGGGCGTGGCACGTCTCTGGAACGTGTCTCTTGCGGCACCCTCGTCCCTTCGCTCTTTTCCAGCGCGTAAGCGTGCGTAGTACCCTTGGCTAGAGCCCCGAGAACCAGCCGTGTGCCTGTTTGTGATCTCTTCGGTGGGGGGCCCCTCCGGACTTCCTGGTACGCTTGTTTCCTGCACGGCCCGGCCCGCCTCCTTCTGTATTTCTTCTTCTTCTTCGCTTGCCGCTTCCGGGCACGCTGCAGTCGCCGAGTAGCAGTGGTAGTTGCGTACATATACATGCCACTCGACGCGGCTCCTGCCAGGGATTATTTATGCGCGTTTTGTCTTTCTTTTTTTTCGCGCCGCCGTTATTCGCTCGACTATACGCGTCGGAACGTGCCGATTGTTATCGGCCTCTTCGAACACTTCCACGCGCGCTCATTAACTTCGGGAAGCGCTAGTGGCGTGCTGATGCGTGTTTATAAGGAGCCGCCTTCCGGAATCCAACGCTTCAGGCCCAGCACTGCGCTCCGCTGATGACGGACGTCAGTCGCCGCTGCTTTGTGTATATAATTGTGAACGCGCGTATCGATTGGCGGCGTGGCGCGGCTTTGTCACTGTCGGGTAAGATGACAGCGGCGTGCGTTTTTGTACAGCGTGTGCGTCTCGATCTGGAGCGCTTGTCTGCCATGCGGAGCGTATTGATTTTCGCGTATGAAACTTGTAAGCAGATGTTACACGATCGGCGTCCTTTCGCGAAAACATCCAGCGTTTATGCCTTGCCTCTGCAGAACTTCGTATACATCCGTGCACACTGAACGCGTTCGTTTTCAGGTTTGCTTGTTTGTGTTCTCCCACCTTCCCCCTCCCGCCCTTATTTTTTTTTCCTTACGAAGTACTGTATTTAGGAGATGTATGTGATAGCGAAATGGGGAACTGTGAAGTGAAGCTTTGTTTGCCTTGCATTTAACTCCTCGGAACTTGTTCAAATAGTTTGTTTGCTAGCTACAGCTTGTTTCTTTGATTATACGTGCGACGGCTTTCCTGTCTCCGTTTCACCGTATACAGCCGTAGCTGTCGACGCGTTTTCTGCAGTGATTGCTCCCGGGGGCCGCATAATGCTCTCGCGCCACTAAGATTTGATTGACGTTTCAAGCCGCGCTTGTTTTGAAAAAGATGGCCGCCCTTTCGGAGCATTACCGCTGCGATCGTCTCTCTGGGGGGTCAGCGCGCGGGCTGTTTGGGCCGCGGCTTCTACGGCCGCCGTACATGCTGCCGGCGCGAAAGGAGACACCCTTCGCGCGCCGCCGCTCTTTTGCGCCGCGCATAGCAAATCGTGCACCGCGGTTCATTGCCCCGGATGCTGGCCGAGTGTATACTATATGGCGTTGCACTTTCTATATCATGTGTCCTCGCGGAATACGAGGCTGCTGCTGGCGTCATGTGTTAGTGCGTTTCTTTATTTTTTTTTCCGCCTCAGCGTTGCGAAAACGTTGCAGCTCTGTCGCCACTGCCCTTTCACTGCTCTTTTCACATATCTTTGTCTTGTTGCATTTCTACGAATGTAAGCAGCCGCGCTTTGGCTTTGCTCTTTGAGCGCTGGCTTGTTATGTTACAGCGGCTGCAGCTGGAAGGTTCATTGCGCATGTCAACATGAGTGACGCAAAAAAAGAAAAAACGACCATGTGATGAAGTCGCAATATTATGTCATCATGACATCACAGATCGCCAAAATATGACGCAATAATGACGCGATGACGTCATCACATCGCCGCCTGGTCAAAGACGGGCCGATCCCGCAGGCACTGCAAAACTACTTTAGGGGCAGAAAACATAGGGGGAGGGGGGGGTGATGAATACAGTCGTGTTAGGCGAATTCGTTAGGAACCGTGTGACTATTTATTTATTTATTTATTTATTTATTTATTTATTTATTTATTTATTTATTTATTTATTTATGCTGTCAACTCAACCAGGTATTTTAAGAGGAAGGGTATGTCGAGAGAGAGAGATAACAAAATGAGAGAAAGGCCAGGGAGGTGAACCGGTATGTTGAGAGGTGCTAATCGTAATATGCGTTACGTCGTAAGTGTGATTATGGAATATATCGTTTAACTCATTGCGCTCCACGTAGCGGAACTACGGATATAATTATGAGACACGTCCTACGGCGGAAGAGACTGGTTTCATGTGGATGCGGAAACACAAAACACGTTTAACGCGAACAATCTTGTTTCCCTATCGTTTTCAGCGACGAGAAATTGTAGCAGTGCCTACACGCCAACAACAATTCATGTATTCCAACAAGGGCTCACGAATTCGAAAACTGATGCCGCCTTGCTAAGCCATCGGTGGGCGAGAAATATAGCGCAGTGCGATGTTTGTATTTGCAGAGATCGGAGCATCGCCGGCCGTGAAACAATAGCGATTTCACGTGCTATATAGTGCATGTACAGACTTCCTTGTTGGGATCGGTTTCGGCCCCGTATACACGGTCCATCGCCATGGCTGTCACTTAAAAACATTGACCTCGAAAAACACGATATGTAACTGACTTTGCAAGGAGCTTCCTTCCTGGCCGCACGGCATACACAATGCGATAGTCGCGCTTAATTATGCGCGGCTTTGCGTTTATCGCTGTGTATAGTTTTGGAAGTCCGCTGCAGCTGCCGTAATGCGATGATGGTGCCGCATCTCTATGCCTCATCCTTGTCCTTCCTCTCGTTCTTCGAGTAACAATCGCGTGATCACGTGGTCCGGGTGTCCCGGTATGCAAATGAGAATCGCCCAGTGCTACGTATAAGCTGTACACGTTGCGTATCGCGTTACTGGATCCGTTACGTGTGCACGCTGGTGCGCGCGCTCGGTTCTTGCATTGCTCGGCGTTCCGTTAATTCATCGTTCCCACGGCGTACCGACCGGAACCACCTTGCACGTGCGGTGGATGTGCGAGCATCGCGAGGTCTGATCACGATGCGTGCAAGCTCATTGAGCCCAGTCGTTGTCGGCGTAATATAATCAGTTGTAGTATAGTATTTGGTTTGCAAACGTGCAGTGGGTGCCTAACTATGTAAAGCGAAAAAGAAGAGACGGGAAACACGCTCAGGCTAGGTGAGACGCAAATGTATATATGTTTATATCGGACGGCAGAAGGCGTACGCACGCCTGCGCATATCGTACTCTGTAAGGGGCCGTATACGTCTTCACGCATGTGCGTGTTTGAGATCTCGCTACTCAAGTGCGCTCTTCTTTGTCATTACAAAATGTTTTCCTCTTTCGTGTGTATAATTTTAGTATAAGTACAACGTCTCACGAGCGTATTCTGTATATGTACGCTTCATTGCCGCGAAGCGTTTTCTTTTTTTCTTTTCCTATAATTCAACCTTCATCGCTGGTACCAGCGCAATACAGTCACCTCTTGCGATTTTCATCCTTGTCTGTCTTGCGTCGTTAAATGTCGATGAAGCTTATCCAACTGTCCCGAGTTTCAGTTTTGTTAAGTGATCCTTATACGATATCATGTAAATAAGACGTCATATGTCGTTGGCGAGCTATCAATATTAACGACGTACGCTGTAGCGCAGATGCGCAGCCAGGGGCGGAGGGACGCTGCACAGGAGCTGAGGGTCCTGGATGTGCAAAACAAAACGACACTTAAGACAACAGCCGCCGGCCTAACCCCCCACTGCCCGGCGTATGCTGTGCACATTCTCTCTCTCTCTCTCCCCCCCCCCCCCCACTCTCTCCCCCCTGGCTACGGCAGAACACTGTCAAGCGCACACAAACAAGGACAGATGGAGGTGTTGACAACCCAAGCGCTTGCCTTATCATCACCTCCCTCTGTCCTCGTTTGTGTGCGCTTGACAGTGTTCGGCTATATGCAAAACCAACTCGCCCACAATCGGCGCTCCTGGCTACGGCACTGCTGTGGCAAAATAAAACATTCACAGAATGTACAGTCGCGCTCAATATGACTTGCAACACGGGAGCGCGTGGCCTCACGAGTTTAATGATTGCGAACGGCTTCAACTTGCATCATTTCTGTAACTTAATATTATTTTCTTATTTGGGAACATCCCCAGTGAGAGAACAGCGCTTAGTTGTAGAAATAAGGGCTAGTGGAAGGAATGCGAAATCTTTAAACTCGTGCGGCCACACGCTCCCGTGTTGCAAGTCATGGGCACAATGACGCACGCTTATTCAAAGAGGCGCCATCGCGTGAACTACCGTCTACTCCAAGTAAAGCTGATTTAACCAAAGTAATGCAGTCTACTTTTCAAGGGTAGTTTGGGCAAGCTCCTCAACGAGATGGGTTGGGCACCGATCCGGTCGCATGGCACTGTCGTCGTAATTGTAAATGTGCAGCCCGTTGAATGAAACGCACCCTGCGATCGAGGCAGTGCAGGAAGGCCTATAGTATAATACGCAACCGCACGGCGCATGTGTGTGTTGTAGTTTGTTTGTTGGGGGGAGACGGCATAGAAGACGGCATAGGGGGGAGGGGTGGTGTTGTATGATGTCGCGTGGTGGAGCGTGCGTTGACAATAATGATCTTGCCGGACCGCTTCTTCGGACCCCGGCGTCCTTTGTGCCGACTGTTTTCAGAGTTGAACGATCTCGTGCCTTTCAAAGCGCGCGGCCGCGTCGCTGGCAAGCTAGGACTGTACCGAGTTTTGGGGCTAACGAACTTCGAAGCCCTTCTCTTCCGTCTCACATCACCGGCCCCCTCTCTTTCTCAGCAACACTGGGTGCATTATCCCTAATGAAAGAGAGAAGATTCTCCGCAAACACTAGTGGGTGCTTTTCTTCATTCTACTCTGACGTCACTGAAACCATCATGTACGAGTACCAGCATGGTGGGACACGAAGTTTATGACGCCACGTTAGTGTTAGCAGTACATCGCATGCAGGTACTTTCTTTATTCATGCACAGGGACCAGTCACGTTCCGGCAGCGTTGTTATAGCACTGTTATAGCACGTTAAGCGGCCGCAGCGTGATCATGCTATCATAGCCACCATGTTGGAGTAACATAATCTTTAAGAAGCTTCGTCCGTGACGTCACGTGATAGCTATGGATACGTACTTTGTTGGGGCGTACACGTATTTCGCCTTCTATTTACCTGAAAATTTGCATCTCAGCGCTTTAGTCCGCAGTTAGATAGATGATGGTGTCAGGATGATGGTGGCCTTAGATATATTGGCACATCCACTCGGCGTCGACCGGTCAAGAATAGGGCGAGTATATATATGGATAAATATTAGAGGCAGTTATATATTACAGACGGCCGAAATTGATTACAACTTATAGCTTTCTTGTCACTATCGTTAAACACCGATTTTGATGCAACAATTAAAATTAAAAAAAGAAGGCGTAAGCGTAAGAAATTGCGCACGACGATTAGCATCGTCGCATTTTGATTCCCCCCACTTTGACTTATTTTTCGCCTTGTAAACCGTGGCATCATCCCCATTGTGTGGGCGTGCCCATTCAATCAGGTGCTTATACCTTCGTCAAGTTTTAGATAACCTCTTGCGCCGCTGTCCCCAGTTAGACCGGCAACGTCGAGATCTACGGTGTGCCCTAAGAAGACTTGATGATCGGCCTTTTACTGAAGAGAATATCTTGAGAGCCCGCGGCACCAGAGGCTCGACAGCCCAGAAAGCCACACGAGCCCTCCTGCAGTTCTTGAAGGTGACGGAATTAAGTGATCGACTGTAGACTAGCGATGCAGAACTATCGGTAAATTTACCATCGAATAGCATCGATAGTTTTTTTGAAACTATCGATAGTGTGGACAAACTATGTATAGTATATTACTATCGACAAACTATCGATAGTGCAATAGGTAGTACCATGGTTAATATTACTAGCGATATTACGGCCACGCGTATTTATTGCTTTGTTTTGATGTATTCGGGTTTCACCCACAAAGAGTGTTAGCAAAGTTTGAAGCAGACCGCGCCGTAATGTTGGAGAAGCTTCAGAATTGTTTGAGATTATTCTGTTAAGAATACGCGCCGGACTCGAATAGTTAAGGTTATTCGAGAGCTTACGCGAGCACCAGCGACAACGCTGGAAGTTTCGATGACTGATGTATAAAAGACGACGCGTTCCGCCGATGATAAGATTACTCTGCGGCCGACGACTGTTCTCGCCGCTATCAGTGCGCAGCGTGTATTGAGTTTTTTCTGGGGACAAGTTCGCCGAAATGAAGAGCTCCGTATATCCCAGTCTTGCTGCCGCATTTTTCACCGTCACAACCATGTGACGCTACTATCGGTAGTGGTGTGAATAATGATGCTGTTGCTGGCCGACCAAATTGCCAAAATATTTGCGATAGCCTACTATCAGCTTCGCTTAATTTATGAGCAGTATTTGGCGAAAGAAATGAATTATTTCGCAGTGAAAATGGCGGAATATATCCATCAATAAAGTCACATCCAAAACAACCAGTTACACCTTTCAATTAACCAATCTAGTTCATGATATCCTTTTTTTATTTTGAAGTCATAAAATGCAGTATAAATTTGTAGCCGCGCAGTTTTACATGTAACGGCTTCCTCTACGCTACAGCTGAACAGTTTGACTTTACGATCATGTGTCAGCAAAGCACTCCGGTGAAGAACACAAGCATTTCAACTTTAAATTCTTGCCCTTCAGCCTGCTCCTCCGGCTCCACTATGTACCACGCGCGCGGGGAACCAAGTTTATTCTGCACTGAGTTCGTGCTGTTGATTTTATACTATCGATAGTACCATCGAATTTTAAAGACGATAGTCTTTCTTGGGGAACTTAAACGCAGAAATTTTGGTCTGTCTTTCTGTCTGTCTGTCTTTCTGTTTGTCGGCACGTCCCTCGATTCAGCCACTCGGCCAAAGTTGAACCACTTGCACAAGGGCCAGCCATCGTGAACAGCTCACTAGGTTCATGCTTGTGTACATGGTTGATCAAAAAGCAAACATTACGCATATCTGAGGCACAACATCACTAGGTAAGTATTAGGTGGTGTGTTCCTTTAATAGAAAATACATAGATACGTAATTTTAGAGACATGCGACTGCGCCGAAACTTGGCTTCCTCCGTGTCTGCGCGAGCTCATTGTTGT
The DNA here is from genome assembly GCF_013339695.2 of Rhipicephalus sanguineus. NCBI lineage: Eukaryota > Metazoa > Arthropoda > Arachnida > Ixodida > Ixodidae > Rhipicephalus > Rhipicephalus sanguineus. Next base: position 112,537,303 of record NC_051177.1, read on the forward strand.
GTTTCGGTTTTTACTTCGTCGTCGTCTAGTGAGCGCTGTTTCAACAAAGCTGAGAAAATGCGACTGCGCTGAAATTTGCCTTCCTCCGCGCCCTTCGCACGAGCTCATTGTTGTGTTTCGGTTTCGGTTCTGTTGCACTGTACGAATGCCATGGGTTGGTGTGAAAAACTTTAGTTTTGAGAAGGCCAAGAAGGTGAAAAAATATTTAAAAAATGAAAAAGCAGCGTGTGGGCGCCCTTCAGGCTGCCGGTTGTGGGCGCCGCTCTGGCGTTCCTGTTTTACCCAGGCGACGTGTAAATAAAAGTGTGTGGAGAGTACTCGTTGAGTGCGGACGTTTCTATGCTTCAGCGCTTCGCGCCAAACCGCGTTTTCGGGCTGGCTGGCGTCCCCGCCGGTCGCGTTGGTCACCGCCGGTCTTCGCCTGCTGCTGCGCCGGGACTACCAGCACGCAACACAGCACTCATGTTTCCCGACGTATTGCCAGATGGCGTCCATATCTCACACAGCGCCTCTTCTATCGTCTTTACACGACATTTGCAGCGAAGCACGCAGATACGCGGCCATTTTTTTTACTATCGATAGCGCTATCGATATAGTATTTTTAACCATCGATAGTTCGATAGTGACTCAGCTATCGATAGTATCGATAGTACCATCGATAGTTCTGCATCACTACTGTAGACACGCTGCGCTGCGCATATTTACGCTCTTTAATTTTCTCTTCTACGCCCCTCATCCCTGAAATGAGGACGAACCATCTGCTTCAGAATCATTTAATGCATGCCGTTGAAACTCACGTGCGCAGCCATGTTCATCGCTTATCGTATTTTTCTACTCCCCACAATGCTTCAGCGGCCTCCTCATTATATACTTATCGTCTTAATCTAATCGCTTCACTTCGGTTCTTCAGGCGCGGTGCTTCTTGGAAGGGAACCGGCTAGCGCGTCCGACATCTCGGAGCCGGTTGTTACATTCTTTCGTTAGCGAAGATATGCGCAGCTATATAGTTGAGCGTGTTCTCCAGCTGCGCTCTATATTCGCAGTGTATATACGGATGTGTTTCTGTGCGAGTAAAGCACGTGGCCGCAGGCCGGTCTCCCGCTTGACCGCTTCCCCTCGGTCACCACCACAGCGGTGTGCTTGCGGCGGCGGCGCTGACTCTCTCGATCGCGCGAGGAAAAGCCGTCGGACCAGCGGCGAGTGCCGCCCGCCGGGTTGAAGGGGGTGCGGCTGGCGCGCGTTTCTTGGATGACTGCCATGCCGTCCGTCTTTTATATATACGTGCATATGACGCACGCGCCGCGCCGCGCGTATGCGCCTTTGCCTTCCGGTGTTGCGTATCTCTACGAGTTTTCACTCGCTCTATGAAACCACAGCCGCTTGTTCCTTGTCTATGCCATCCTTTTTTTTTTATATATAGACTGTTGTCCTCCCGGGCCTTTTCAAAACCCATTTTCTGCAACTGGATATGATGACGTCCACGATGTCGACGATAATTTCTCACTAATTTCAACTTGCCTCAAATTGAGCCAGCTACCGTATTTGCTTGCGTACCACCAGCGCTCACTAATGTTGGCTATAGCACGGGCTAGTGTTGGCTGTAGTAACGGCTATATTATTGGATACACGATGGCTAGCTTTGGCATGTTGTTGACTGTGCGCTTTTATAGCGGCAGCACCTCAGTACCTCAGTGCTCTGATTTGGGTTGTCTACAAATTTATTCTAAGAGAACTCGTGTATCGCATTCGGCGCAGTGGTTTCAGCCGGCTATGCTGCTCGCCTAAATGGCTTCGGTAGCGCGCGCGCGGCGTAGAGTTCCCGTTTTAAATATTTCGAATTAAGTTGTCTCTATTCTTCATTTGCCTAACCTAATGAACTATTTTAGGCTCGTATCTGTGTACTTTTGAAACATTAATTGTTCCATGTGCTTATGTCCGTTAACGCAGTAGTGCCTATTGTTTTCAGTTGTCATTTTCGTTGCTCGTTCCAGTTTGGTTCGTCTCCGAAGTCTCGTTATCTTCCAAGTTCCGGCGCAGCAGGTCTCAGTGTATATCCTCGTTGTTTCCCCGACGGCGGTGGTTGACTGCGCGTGCTACTTTCAGTCGGACCTTCCACGCGGGAAAATCCGGGATATGTATTTATAACACAGCGCCGCACCGATCGTTTCCGCGGTGCTCCCTGTTCTCGATTGCCGTCCTCTTTTGACACGCACGTATAACGTCGTTCGCGCTCTGCGTACGCGTACGTGCAAACAAAGGAGCGTCGAAACAGCACGCAAGACGGGACAGCGGAATATGTATTGCACGCAGAGACGGCGCTGCACGTGTCTGTGTGCTTCGTTCCGTGTGTCCCGTCTTTGCGCGCTGTTTCACTCTCAGATATGTATCAACTGGCGCGCTTACTATCAGTGAGCGACGATCGAAACATCTTCATACATGCGAAGCTCGCGATTTAACGAAATTCGACCTAGCGGAGGGCGCATTCCCCGACACATGTTCATAGAGCCCTGCTGCGTTGAAAATACGTTGAGATGCACAAATGGAAGCGATAAGGCAAGTTACTCGACGGCCTTGGGACAGACAGCCCGGAGAAAAGTGAGGGGCGGGGGGGGGGGGCTATGGATAGAATAACCTCGCCAATTAATGTATACACGCAAACGTGCCAAGCGAACTGGTCATCCACGACAAGCCGTGCATTCCTATAAGCAGCCAATTCTTTATTTTTGCTTTTGCACTTTTGGTACAGGAGCATTTATACATACAATTCTGGGAAATTCTCGTGAGTGTCTTAAGCGTTCTCGGTTTAACGAAGTCCTTGATTTAACGAACTGATCCTTGGGTCGCTAAACCTGTTCAGGTTATACTGTATACGTAAATCCAAAATAACATGTACGCAGCCGGCAACTCGTAAGCCCAGTCGAATTAACTTTATCGTGGCACCCTTCTCACTTCCCGTCTGCCTGTCAAGCTAGAAGGAGCGACACACGTATAATTCTGCTCTGCAGGTATACATGCAATGAGCGTATAACAGTGCTGCTTCCGGTGTTTCGATCTATTCAGCGTGATTTGAGCCTCTCGTTTGCATGTATAACAGTGCACTATTTACGAGGACGCCTCCCTTCGCCGACTTCGCGGGCTCGAACGTACTCCGTGCACTCGCCTCCGGGTTGAGAGGCGGCAAAGTTCGAGGAATATACAGGATAGGTGCGAGGTTACTATATTACATGTGGATAGGACTGTGTCTGCAGGGAGGTTATAGAAATCCATTTGTTCGAAACCTTCAGCTCAAATGGAGCGTCGATGGAAGGGATCAGAGATGAAAAAAGAAAAACTGCGTGAAGATAGAAAAGATTAAAATGTTGGTATGCATGCTGAGCGCATCACTGTTTACCTTTTCGGCGTGCATCTTTCCTGACACGCACGTTGGTTTTTATACGCTATACATACAGCTTCAAGGCGCGCGACGCGGGGCAGCGAGTCCCGCGCGAATCTCGCATATGCATATTCCCGTCTCAACAGCAGCAAAATTTGCATTCCTTCCAACTGCGAAGTAAAGGTCCCGTTTTTTCTTTTTTCTTTTCCCATCATTTCGCACGCTTGTCGCTAAGAATTCTTGCTGCTGCTCGTCTTCGTGCACGTGGTTGTCGCTATATAACCCGATAGCTTGCAGCTATACGGCCGCGACAACAGTTATTCCACACACGTTCGATGGAGCAAGCAGAGTAAGACTGAGTGAAGCAGGCACTACTACGACTAACACGTACAAGTGAGGAAGAGGCGGAGGCGAGCAAGCGATGACTCGATGAGCCGGCGGCGGCTGGCGTCTTCCTGGAACTGCTATGCGCAACTTCTCTGGACGAGGTTACCCAATGCTCGCTCGCACGGCCCTGTTCGTCCCCGTCGCGTCATATGTTAACGGCTGGTAGTTGGGGGACCGGTTCCTTCGTAACGGAGCCGCGCCGTCAAGGGCGCTGCTTCACCGCCAGCGCAGGTGCACCTTCGCATGCGAGATGATCGGCGACCCATTGGGCTTCCTTGCTGCTGCGCCCTCCGGCGTGTTATTGCGTGGTGGTGCTTGGTTAAACGTGCCGCCGCTCTTTGTGCACGCGCAGCCGCGTACGGAAGCTATGTCATCTCTCAAGACGACCTTGGCCCTGAAGCCGCGGGCTCGCGTACGCGTCCTCGCGCGCAGCGTGAGATTTCTGGGTCGGCGTTTACGGAGCGCGCGCGCATGCCCTACAGGTTTGTGCACATACTGGTGCGTTCGTGTGTGCCGGGAGTGCTTTGTCTTTTTAAGTGCGGCGACTATTGGCTGCGACTCTTAGCTCGATCTCTCTCTCTCTCTCTCTCGATCTATCTCGAAGGTTGTTATCTCAAACACCGTATACGCAACGCTTTTGCTGCGTGTAGGAATCTGGAGTACGCCCCGGTTCACCTTCAGGCAAACGGTATAGACTCTGGTGCCTTCTTTTCGAAAGACAAAACAGGTACTACGGGTATGCCTATACCGTCGCGAGTCGTTTTGTGAAGTGCTGCGCGATCTGGCGGCACGATCTGTTGCACGCGGGCAGGGCCTTTAAAAACCGCCGCGCGTCGCCTCCATCAACTTCTTTCCCGCGGTCGGGTTCGCTTCGTCGTCGTCGCGGCGACGGTCGTTACGTATACGTCGGCTGCCCTACATTTCACGCTAGGTATAGATCGAACCAACTTCCGCAGAAGAAGAGGTCGCGGCGCTTGCTGCCCTGTAAAGATTGGTGCCGAACTCCTGAGGAACCCTGCATGTTTTTGTTTGCGAGAGAGAGAGGGAGAGAACACTGGAGGCGGGGAAGTTGGCCACGTCGTCGATCGTTCCTAATTCTTGAACGTGTTGCCACGCGAGCCATACATGCCTGCCCGCCTTCGTTTCCTGCAATGCACAATGCATGGCGCGCGCGTGCCTATGGTGACAGGGCAAAGAAACGCGTCGTTGCGCGATGCTTCGTGCGGCGAGCGTTTCCTGTCTTGCATGCGACGCGTGCCTCTCAGTTGCAGCTTGTGCACATAGCATGCGCGTGTTGCAAAATGACAGGCAAGCGCGGCCATGCATTTGCGCAAACGGTGACACGGTTAGGTTCCTGATTGCGAGGAGTATATTAAACCAACTGTTAAATTTGCGCGCGCTTTTTTAACGGCCGTGATCGCAGCTAAAAGGACGCCACGTGAGAACATATATACACGAAAGAAAACGATCACGACGGCACGGCGCGCGGTAATTCACGTATACACGCTTCCTGGAACCGATATATGCGCAACTCTCTGGGCGACTTGCCCAATGCTTGAACGGCTCCATTTCTCCGGTCAGGAAGCACTTCCAACTGGTCCATTTCGGGTGAAGACCCGATGATAAATGTATGCTTGATAGCGTGGTGCAGCAATTTAAGGTAAATCGGAAGCTCTGCCTGCATGTGTCGTCGGGATGGTTTTCTTTCGTGTCCATGCATAAGTTCATTGCAGTGGCAGTGGCATTGCTTGGCAAGTGCGCCAGGTGTACGAAGAAGTTATTTGTAGCAACCATCGCGAGAGTGGCCGTATAAGCTCATCTTCTCTTTATCTTGCCAAGTGACAAGAGGAAGTCAAATGGCGGCGTTAAACTTTCAGTTCGTTACTAACCTTGCACGAAGCTTTCTTTAGCCATGGACCTCAGGTGAAGCTTGCACCGAGCTTGCGGTGGAATCAGTAAATGTAGTACCTGTCCATTCTGCTTGCTAAATTCTCAGGCCATCCTAGTCTGTTAAAGGTTCATTCATTCATTCATTCATTCATTCATTCATTCATTCATTCATTCATTCATTCATTCATTCATTCATTCATTCACGTTTATTTCGAAGTGTCGACGATACTATAGTCGCGACGAGATCCCACCGTATCGCGTTGTCCACTCGTATGACGGTTACGTCACTGATGACGAAACCAGACTGCACACGGCTGAAGGAGGCAGCACGTGTGTACAGAAAAATAACAGATGTGTAAACAGAAACAGGACTATCCATTAACAGGAAAGCGTACACGCTATACTGCCCATCAAGTTTGCGTATGGGCTGTTGCAGCTGGCTTTTCAAATTAGAATTCACTATACAATGCCGTTATCTGTGTTACGCTAAGGTAGGTCACTTCAAATTATGGGAAGGACTTTGTGTGAAGCCCCCAGTTTGAAGGCCATGAGTATAGTTGGTTATATTTACTTCACAAGCCTCGGCAGCTGCGTTATTGTGCAGTCATGCAGATAGACAGACAAGGAACTTTTATTTGGTCCTGAGAAGACGATGAGTGCCTCCATCAGGGGGTAACGCGTCTGCGGGCCGCACCCACGTGCACGAGGGAGCCGGGAGGTTGAGACTCGCGGCGACTTCGCGGGCTCTCGGGCAGCCCTGAGCTGTTCTTCCTTGGCAGAGCTGGTGAGGAGCCCGAGCCAGCCTTCCTCCTTAGAGGAAGACCTTGAGCCCCCGTGCAAGTCGTGACACACACACACGCACGCAATTCCATATTAATTATCCGATATGTTGATGCAAAGAGGCGCTCGTGCTGACAAAACGTACTGTACGTAAGAGCAAGGTCTTGCGTAATTGACCTTAGTTACTAATTAAGTGCAAATAAAAAAAAAATGTATCCTAACGAGCGCCACATGGAGGCAAACCATGGTTCCATTCAGTTGCGATTAACCACTTCTTGTTCAAATTCTTGGTTAAGGTGAAACCAATATAGAGTGGGACTTCTGTGGGGACAACGTGAGTCCGCGAAAGAAAGCTATCTAATCAGGCATATACCATTGCACTGAATCCGCACGGAATTCTTTTTCATCCTGAAAAGACGGGGATGCGGGCAGACATAAAGAGGCATGGTTATGTAGGTCGATCGATCGAAGCTCGCACGCCATATGGATAAGAGAGTCGCTTTGGAGTCTCCCAACACAAGCGAGAGCTTTAGGCGCGCGCTCTCTGTCACCAGCTTTCGGCAAACACGCATACATTCATCCGCGTGAAGAGACACCTCGGTATGTGGCGCAAACCTTCGAGGCACGCGTCGTTGCGATCGAGTTAGAGAAACCCCCAAAAAATGCTCGTCGAGCGCCAGCGCGCGTTCTTTTCCCGTCTGTACGCGACATGTTGCCGCGCCGTTCACGGCATGCCTGACTGGGTCGGCGTGCCAAACGTGTGTACGTACGCACACGCGTGCATCCGCGATCAGCAACGGCGCGCGGGTGACGCCCGAACGCGGAAGCTCCAGCTGTCTGTCTCGCATCACCCGTGTGTCTATGTCTCTGTGTGTTCGAGAGAGCGCGAGATGTGTGTGGTACATGGTGGGTACTACACACACGCGTGCCTCAGAGGGCGTGCCTCGTTGTTTGCGTGGGATGCGCGCGCGGTAAACGCCGCTGACGCTGAATAATTTCTGCGCCCCCCCCCGTCGACGCATGCTGCGTGTTCGGGATGTGGCGCTGCTCCTCCGCGCGTTTAATTCGCGCCTTCCCGCCGCCTTGGGACCGAGGGCTTAAAAATAGAACGACTCCCATTGTCTTATACGACCACGATGACGGCTCTGTCTTTTCCTTCCTTTTGTTTTATCTCTCTGATGACGCTCATCTGTGCTCTGGTCGCCACATGGCGTGCGCGATGGCTGCGCTTGCGTCGTCGAGTGTAGTATACGTGCCTGTGTACAAGGCAGTGTGTGTGTGTGTGTGCGTCATTTGTGTAGTGTGTAGTGGTTGCGTGCAAGAACAAGGCACTGCAGCATGGTTGCGCCTCGGTCTCCTACAACCTGCGAGCTAGTGTGGAACGCTTTTTCTTGGGCGCAAAGTGTGCGTATGTATATACGTGTTTGTGTTCTCCATATACTACACGCCGTGCCTATGCTCTCTTATCTCTCGTTGTACCGTCCTTTAGCTTGTTTCCTACGTGCCACTTATAAGTCGACATCGTCAGGTGTCAGTCGTATATTATTTTCATGTAGACTGTTGCAGCGTTAGTAAAAAGCAACCAATTACTAATACTATATATACCATAGCGGAATACCAACACGACCAAATCGGTTTCGTGTTTAACGGCGAGGTTTTAGTGGTCTCAGCTGTGAAGGACGCCCTGTGCATATCTAAACGATTCCGGCCTAATTTATTTCGCCTAGCGTATCTGTCGCATACGCACGACTGTTTCAGCATTTATCTTGCATGTTAGGACGCAGTGCCTGCCAGCATTCGAGCTCACAACCTCACGCAGCGTATATATTATATACTGAGGTATACCGCAAAAGGTATATATCTATATAATTGATTTCTTCCTTTAGAGAGCAGCTCCTTGGCGCCCGTTCCTGCGTTGAGCGGCGTCGCCGTCAGTGGGTCACCGATAGGCATGAAAAAGTAGCCGATAGACATGAAAAAATGAAATGCGAAAAAAAAAAAAACAGGATTGAATGGGATTTGAACCTGGGCCCCCTGCGTGGCAGTCGAGTAGTCTACCGGTGTCTTTTTTCTTTCTTTATTGCTCCTATACAGGTGTCATGTCGGGCGAGAAATCGCGTTAACCTAGTGATATAGCGTGGCAGAAGAGTAAAATAACAACCAGTCAACACACAGTACTAATTGCGCAACGAGTGGGCCGTTTAATGCTTCCCACCCACTGCAAAGTGCTCAGCCATAATTCTTCATCGTCATCAGCCACATGCAGCATCAACAAAGTGCACATAATACCTTACGTATGTGTAGCGGGTACCTCGCTTATCCGCAGAAAGACGAATAATGGCGTAGCGGGTGCTGTCATACTTCACAAAAATTATTTATGCCGTAGTCGATACTTCTTTCTTTCTTTCTTTCCTTCTTTCTTTCTTTCCTTCTTTCTTTCTTTCTTGTCTTTTCTTTCTTTCTTTCTTTCTTTTTGTCTTTCTTCTTTCTTTCTTTCTTTCTTTCTTCTTTCTGTTCTTTCTTTCTTTCTTTCTTTCTTTTCTTTCTTTCTTTCTTTTTCTTTCCTTTCTTCTTTTTCTTTCTTCTTTCCCTTTCTTTCTTTCTTCATAGCGCCCGTCCCCGGAACGCTGTTTTCAGCGGAATCGGCGTCGCATCTTTCAAGTTCCTACCAGCATTCTTCAGTCTGCAGAACGGCCCAACGAAATGACCATACCGCGATATATCACAGAAACGCAGTTTAGGAATTCATTTTTATCGAAGTCGGGAGTGTTCCTGAAGTGTGCCATTCCGATAACCGGACCCGACCTAAACGCGTTGTCGAGCATATCGCATTTAGTCCGGCAGCACAAAATATTGCAATGAAGCGCCCACAG